>NC_081409.1:385223006-385524673 GCF_030272615.1 Cryptomeria japonica
TGTTTAGACTAACTCTGAGAATTTTGAGATATGCAAGATAGGGCCTGAAATAGCCTAAATATTGACTCAATACTGGTCTAGTAAAATGATATACATAAAAGAAATGAATACAATCTTAGGCTGTAAAGTGGACACCATTCAATGAGGCCCCTGCAACAAAATACCAAAACAAGATGAACAGATAGAGAGTTTGGCAGCACTAGCTCCACTCCACGACACACACTTCTCGGGCATGCCAATCTCTCTTACCCCGAAGATCTGAAGATATTATCACTGAGGGATTTTTGTCTCATAATGCAAGGTACATGAGGGGTATCTATGGGGTATGATCTGCACTCCCAAAATCATTGAATGTAGGATCTGGGTTACTAAGTTGGTTCTTATTGTAAAATTTTGAAGGGTCCCGATCCAATGATGAATTCTCAGAGCAAGCCACTTAAGAATTTAGTTGAGCTTATCAGTGTAGGGAAGGCCCCCACATACATCAAATTCACTCAACACTCTAGCCGCCTGACCAGTATATTTATATAATGGCTCGAAAAAACCACTCGAGAGTATGCTGGGAGAGATGATATCCCCAACGTATCCCAATTCGAAGTACCTCTATGGGGTGATGAAATCTGCAGTCAAAGATACCCCTCACTACTAAAATGAAAAAGTTGGGTGTTGTTATCACCTTCTCCCTTTCTCCCAAGACCATGAAGGTGGGTGGAAAGGTAGTTGATGCAATAGTAGGTCCACCCCAAACACGATAAAAAGTTATTTCCCTTAAATAAAATGAAGTGTGAGTTATTCTATTGATAAGCCTTATTCATGTTCATTTTAAAACCCAAATTTAGGTGTGAGATACGCATGTGCATGTCAATTTTAAAACACCAAACTGAAGTGTGATAACATGAATGTCAATTTTAACTAGGTTTATTTTAAGTCCAAAATTGAAGTGTGATAACATGCATGTCCATTTTAACCAGGTTTATTTTAAGCCCAAAACTAAAGTGTGATAGCATGAGTGTATGATTCAATAATAATCTTATCCTCTCTAAAAATTCTCCACTATTAGGATAAGTGGTGAACATCTAAGAGGGGGGGTGAATCAGTTGTTAACAAATTATAACTTTTAATCCACAATACAACCTTAAACAAATCAAGTACCGATAAAACATATACAGATGCCAGTAGGAACAAATACAGGTAAATAATACAACTTAACAATTAACCAGATAATCAATGAAAATCAACCATACCACATAACACCATGATTTGTACGTGGAAAACCGGAAAGGGAAAAAACACAGTGGGAAGCCTACCCACAGTCAGATGATACTTCTGTAGAAAATATTTGTTACAAGAGGGGCTTGCACTTACAGGAAGGAACATTACCTAGAGTGTATTGCTCATTACAAAAGAGTCTCACTGACTACAGAGAGGCTACAACCATCTTAAGATAAATGGACAACAATCCAATAGAGTGAACTTCTTGAAATAGCATCTACCATGTGTGATTACAATCATGGTTAAGCTCAGTGCTAGAAGACTAAATCCTCTTCTAAATCCAATTCGATCACCAATGATCGACCAACTCCTCTGCATGAATGATATTACAATATTCGCACATTACATTCCTTGATCATGAACTTTTCAATAACCACAATACTTTACAAAGAGTTTCTACCTCTTATCTATACAAACCCTAAGGCCTAAACCAATTAGGTCGGCCACCTAAAGATATTATAATAAGATCATTACATAATTCCATTTACAATGATATGCCATGTTGGCTTAAGACCAAAATAATAATAACAAATACATAAATCATCTCGAATCATCTTGGTAATGTGTAGAGTACACATCAACATGATGCCGGACCTATTCTGGGTCCACCATGCTAAAGAAATGTCTTCAAGAAGTTGAAGTATGATGAAAGAACATCTTCAGCATCCTAAAATCCATGAAGAAGTTGTACCAACACCAATTGTGCATCTTGTCACAATTCCTCAATGAAAGCTCTATCGGTAAAGCCTTAAACCAGTGTTGGTAAGGGTTCACCAGAGTGTATGATAGCATCTGATTACCAAGCCAATACCAACTGACCAAAACATTCTCATAGAGCATCTTTACTGATCCAATCATGTCGGAAGTGTCCAATAGATAGTCTCTTTTGCCGGTAACACTAGATCTTCAACCGATAACAAAAACTTGTCTGTCGATAACCAACCATAACAACTAGTGTTGACATCAATGCAACACATGATCAATTCATCCATAATGCCAACAATCTCCCCCTTTGGCTTGATGGCAACACTAGATGTGAAAAACATCTAAGTACCAAGAAATGCTAAACAAGTCTCCCCCTATGAAAGACAACCAACAATCAACAAATCTCCCCCTGTGAATGATTTTTCACATTACCATCACTCCCCCTTTGACATTAATGCCAAAAATTTGACAAAAATATCAAAGCAATGATATAAATATTTGAATCTCAAAGCTAACTACTCCCCCTGAGTAGTAGCACCACTCATCAGTGTTAGAATGAATAATGTCTCTGATAATACATGTCGAACTGATGACAAAATTCATCAATCAAGTCTCTGCCAGAGGGGAAGAAACCCCTAACCTGTCTCTTAAATACTCACATGATTCTTTAGATAACGGTCTAGTGAATATGTCTGCAATCTATTCTTTAGTGTTCACATAAACCAATTTGACTTCCTTTGCTTCAACCTTGTCCTTCAGAAAGTTATGCTTTATTGAAATATGCTTAGTCTTAGAGTGAAATATCGGATTCTTGGACATGTCAATAGCTGCAGAGTTATCATAGTAGATAACTACCAGTTCACTACAATTTACCTTGATATCCTTCAACATTTGCTTCATCCACAAGACTCGAGTGCAATTAGTTGCTGCTGCAACATACTCAACTTCTGCAGTAGATAAAGAAATGCATGACTATTTTTTGTTGATCCATGAAACCCTTTTCTTTCTAAGAAAGAAAGCTCCACCAGAAGTGTTTTTCTTGTCATCAGTATCACCTACTCAATCTGAGTCAGTATATGCACATAAAGTAAAATCATCATTTCTGGAATACCATAAACCATATTTTGTTGTTCCTTGCAAATACCAAAATATCCTCTTTACTCCACATTCATGATTTTCTTTAGGATTACTTTGATATCTTGAAACAATACTTATTGCATTCATAATATCAGGTCTAGTTTGAGTTAGATATAACAAATCACCAATCATCAACTTATACCTTGTTGGATCTACTGCTGTAGAAGTATCCTTGATAGATAATTTCTCACTTGTAGCCATAGGAGTACTTACCGGTTTGAAATTCTCCATACCAAACTTTTTCAACAATTCCCTTAGATACTTAGTTTGGCATATACAAATCCCTTTGTCAGTTTGAGTAATCTGCAAACCTAAGAAAAATTTCATCTCACCAAGCATGGACATTTCAAGTTCATTCTTCATGTTGTTAGAAAATTCCATGCACAGTTTATCTTCTCCTCCAAAAATGATATCATCAACCAAAAATTTAATAATTAGAATATCATTATCAGTGATCTTATAATATAGATTACTATCAGCACTGCCTTTAGTAAAACCAAGCTTCAAAAGATATTTATCCAACCTTGCATACCAAGCTCTAGGAGCCTGTTTCAATCCATATAAAGCTTTCTTTAATCTGCAAACCATATCTTTGTCATCTGTCAGTGAAAATTCATCAAGTTGCTCAATCTAAACTTCTTCCTCAAGCCAACCATTCAAAATTGCACATTTGACATCCATTTGATAAACTTTATAGTTCTTATATGCTGCACAGGCAAGAAATAGTCTAACAACTTCAATTCTAGCTACAGGTGAAAATGTCTCACCATAATCAATTCCTTCCATTTTGAGAATATCCTTTACAAACCAATCTAGCCTTGTTCCTTATAAATTGACCATCGTCATTCAGTTTATTCCTAAAAACCCATTTAGTTCTAATAACATTCTTATTTTTAGGCTGAGAAACTAAAGACCAAGTTTCATTCTTCTCTATTTGATCTAATTCATCTTCCATAGCCTTTAACCAATGTTTATCCTTATAAGCTTCAATAACAGTTGTTGGTTAAACTTGAAAAATAATACATACCTCTTCATTTGCCAATTTTCTTCTTGTCATAACTCCCTTGTTTCTATCTCCAATAATTTGATCTTCATAATGATTTAATCTTACATACCTTGGTGTCTTTTGAACTTCAGGTTCACTGCTCTGATCATCAATCACAGTTGAATTTTTTGATTGTGTTGGTATAACTATGTCAGCTTCCTATACTGGTTGAGGCATTGCCAGTTCAGTTATGATCATTTCCACTACCGGTTCCCTATCATATGATATAGAATGATTTTTGTACTGTTCATCCACTTTCACATTAGCACTCTCCACAATTTTCAGCAATCTTTTGTTATAGCATTGATATGATTTTCTCTGAATTGAATAACCAAGAAATATCCCTTCATCACATCTAGGATCAAACTTTCTAATTGAAACATCTCTTTTGATATGGCATTTACTTCCAAAAAATTTGAAATACTTAATAGTAGGTGTGTCCAAACCATAGTTCATAAGGGGTCTTACCGGTTTCACCTTTGATGTGAACTTTGTTGAATGTGTAGACTGTTGTACTCACTGCTTCTTTCCAATAGATATGAAGCAATTTGTATCCCATCATCATAGATCTAGCTGCATCCAAAATGGTTCTGTTATTTCTTCCAACTATTCCATTTTGCTAAGGAGTCCTAGGTGTAGATAGTTGTCTCCTAATTCCATTTGTCTCACAATAACTGTTAAATTTATGAGAAGTGAATTCACCACCATGATCTGATCTTAGACATTTTATTTTCAATCCAGTTTTTGTTTCAACCTTCGCTTTAAAGATCTTAAATTTCTCAAAATCTTCAGACTTATCCCCTAGAAAAGTCACCCACATCATTCTTGAATAGTCATCAATAATCAACATGAAATACCTATCACCTTGAAAGCTTCTAGTCCTTGCTGGTACACATAAGTCAGTGTGAATCAAATCAAGTACATCATTAGATTTATCATGTATGTTCTTAAAATAACTTCTGACTTGCTTACCCAATTGGCATTCCTTACATACCGGATTATGAGGCTTCATAATCTTAGGTATATCTCTAACTGCCTTAGTTGAACTGATCTTAACAATACAATCAAAATTAACATGACACAACCTCTTATGCCATAGCCAATTCTCATCAATATGAGAAATCAAACATGTCTTATTACCAGTGTTCAAGTGAAAGATATTACTTCCTGTTTGAATACCAGTTGCAATCTCCAAACCAGTCTTGTTAATGATTTTGCATTTTCTATCTTTAAACTGAAGTTGAAAACCCTTATCAACTAACTGACCAACACTCAAAATATTATGCCTTAAACCTTCTACATAATAGACATTATCAGTGTTATGTTTTCCATCCAAAGAAATAATACCTCTACCTTTGATCATACATGCCTTATCATCTCCAAATTTGACTGGACCGCCATTGTATTCTTGCAGGGACATAAATTTCCCTTTATCTCTAGTCATATGATGTGAGCATCCACTATCAATTACCCATTCGTCCTTATCTTCAAATTTTACTGCCAGGGCCTTTTCATCATTCATGATAGCCGGTTCTGGTTCATCTTCCTTCAAAGCATAGAACACCCATTCCTTTCCATTTCCACTAGCAGAGTCTTCTATTGGTTCCTCTCCAAAGTCATTTGTTACTCCTTCCTCATCTGCTATGTAGCATTGTTTACTTTTCTTGAATCTATATCTGTTTGGGTTAGGCTTAAAAGATTTCTTAACTCTTTCCTCAAACCTTGCATTCCTTTCAAGACATCTAGATGCAAAATGACCAATGTTATTACATGCAAAACATTTAAAAGGTGCTTTTTCTTCATACTTACTTTCAGTTGGTCCTTTAGGTACTCTTCTAGCGAATAAGGCTTCAAGTTTCTCAAGTTCTTCATCTTCTTTCCTCATGTCTTCCAATTCTTTTGCATATAGGGATTTTTAGTCACTTTTTCCAGTGGATGTTGATGATGATGCATGAAAAATAGGTTCAGACTTTACAGCTCCAGAAGATCCAAATTCTTCAAGCTCAAAAGAAGATAATTTCCCAATCAGAATTTCTCTGTTAACTAAGGTGTTTTCCATTGTTCTTAACTCATTAATTGCAATTACCTTCATCTTGTAAGCCAGTGGAAGGGCTCTCAAGACTTTGGAAACTATTTTATATTCACATACAAATCCTCCACAACATTGAATTCCCATAACAATCTCATTTACAATTTCCATAAACACAACAATTCTTTCATTATCTTCCATTTTCAAGTTTTCATACCTTACTCAATAACCATCAAGTTTAGCAATTTTGACAATAGGATCACCTTCATTAAAAGTTTGCAATTTGTCCCACATAACCTTAGCCAATGATTTTTTAGTTAATCCCATGATCTATTGATCAGTAAGTGCACACAAGAGGGCTTCTCTAGCTCTGCAATCATTTTCAATATTCTGCATCTACAGGAGCGAGATTGCCAAATGTTGGATCATAAGGTGTGTATCATTTCTTAGTGATGTCCCAAATATCCTTTCCAAGATATCTAAGATGAGTCTCCATTCAAATTTTCCATATCCCATAATTTGTTCCATCAATCTTAGGGATTTCTCTTCTGAAAGTAGTTGCTGATGGATTAGAAGTGTTAGTTGCCATAGGATCTACCTCAAGCGGTTAAGCTTCTGCAAAAGAGGACCAAAGAACTAATACCAATTGTTAGGATAATCGGTGAACAACTAAGAGTGGGGGGGGTGAATCAGTTGTTAACAGATTATAACTTTTAATCCACAATACAACCTTAAAAAAATCAAATACTGGTAAAAAATATACAGATGCTGGTAGGAACAGATATCAGTAAATAATACAATTTAACAATTAACTAGATAATCAATGAAAAGCAACCATACCACATAACACCATGATTTGTATGTGGAAAACCCAGAAAGGGAAAAACCACGGTGGGAATCCTACCCACAGTCACATGATACTTCTACAGAAAGTATGTGTTACAAGAGGGGCCTGCACTTGCAGGAAGGCACACTGCCTAGAGTGTACTGTTCATTACAAAAGAATCTCATTGACTACAAAGAGGCTACAACCATCTCAAGATAAATGGACAACAATCCAATAGAGTGAATTGCTTGATATAGTATCTACCATGCCTGATTACAATGTCGGAGGACTAAATCCTCTTTTGAATCCAATTCGATCAGCAATGATCGACCAACTCCTCTGCCTGAATGATATTACAATATTCACACATTACATTCCTTAATCATGACCTTTTCAATAACCATGATACTTTACAAAGAGTTTCTACCTCTTATTTATACAAACCATAAGGCCTAAACTAATTAGGTCAGCCACCTAATGATATTACAATAAGATCATTACATAATTCCATTTATAATGATATGCCATGTCGACTTAAGACCAAAACAATAATAACAAATCCATAAATCATCTCGAATCATCCCAGTAATGTGTAGAGTACACGTTAGCATGATACTAGTCCATAACCTAGATAGGTACGAGACCTATTCTGGGTCCACCATGCTAAAGCAATTTCTTCAAGTAGTTGAAGCATGATCAAAGAACATCTTCAACATCCTGAAATCCATGAAGAAGTTGCACCAACACCAATTATGCATCCTGTCACAATTCCTCAATGAAAGCTCTGTCGGTAAAGCCTTAAACCAGTGCCGGTAAGGGTTCACCAAAGTGTATGATAGCATCTGATTACCAAGCCAATACCAACTGACCAAAACATGCTCATAGAGCATCTTTACTGATCCAATCATGTCGGAAGTGTCCAACAGATAGTCTCTTCTATCGGTAACACTAGATCTTCTACCAGTAACAAAAACTTGTCTGTCGATAACCAACCATAACAGCTAGTGTTGACATCAATGACAAAACATCAATGCAACACATGATCAATTCATCCATAATGCCAATAGTGACATGCTGCAAATAAATAATCAGTAACCCAAGAAAATCCATAGAAAATAAAAGATTAACAATAAAAAAAATGAATGCATAATGATGCCTGAGCGATTGTGTGATTTTGTATGGCCGATTGCGTAATTCTGACAGAGCGATTGCATAATTCTGACAGAACGATTGCGTGATTCTAATAGAACGATTGCATGATCCTATCTAGGTGAATACGTGATACACAGATAGACCAAACAAAAATAAAAATAAAAAGGCTAATTTTGATCTAGAACCTGCAAAATAGATTGTAATGCCCTAGGAAGATTTCTCATCATCCACTCTATGTTAAGAAAATTATATTTTACTCTATATAAGAGAACTAGGTTGTTTTATCTATCAATGGTTGGTTGGTCCTCTAGATCTCATATCTTCTTTTTTGCCTTTAAGATTTGTTGATAGTGTCTAGCTTGTCTTCTTTGTTCCTTCATCCTCCTAGCACCTGAAATTCTGAATCGTACCTTATGTGCCATAAGATTTATAATTGAAGCATGCAATAAGTATAAATCATATTCAAATTTAACAAATTTATTACAAAATCCAGACAATTTAGAGTGCAGATAATGAAAAAAATTAGAAAAATAGAACACATAAACCAACTAACGAATGCGTAACACGATTTGATCGATTGCGTGACAGTATATAGATGATTGCGTGATGGGCTAAGCACAAATGCGTGGCCCTATGTGCTCGATTGCGTGATTATATAAATGTGATTGCATGATTTTAACTCTGTTATGCAATCCATACAAACCTACAAAAAAAATATAAAAAAAATCCGTACGATCTGCAAAATCACACAAAAGACAGAGAAGGTTAAATTGTTGTTAGTTCATGTCGGGTTCACCAAAATATCGTATGCTAAAATTCATAATGTAATCAATCAGAAATCAGAGAGAAATCATGAATCCTATCCTAATAGAATTCAAACAAAAACTCAATGAAATATAGATGCATATAGAATAAATCTAAACAATATAGAACTCCCTATTGTGCATCATGGCTTCCATTGCTCTCTTCTTTGTGGTATCGTGGCTCTCAGATATCGCGTTGGCAACCTTTAAGTGACACAAAGATTCAAAGTTCGTGATTGTTGAAAATGGAGATTGAATTCTCAATTTATTGATAATTAGAGAAGATTGATTGAGAGGTGGAACAGATTGATCAAGAGGTGGAACTTAGGTGAGCTCACATGCTAATTGATAGTTCAACTACTAAGTCATAGGTGGAACATAATAGATTGAATAGATAAAATGAGTTAACTGATTGAAAATAAAAGCTAATTGAAAGATGAAAAAGAATGATTGGAGGATAATTGATTGATGACAAAAAAACCTTTATTTAGAAAAAGCTAATTAGAAGATAGAAAAATAATGATTGGAGAGAATAAAAAAATGATGTAATTAATCAATTAATTGAAAAGATCAATTAAAATAGATGGAATAGTTAACTGATTGAAAGCTTTTGGGAAAAAAACAAAGTGGAAGATAGAAATAGAGATTGAAAAGATAATTGATTTAATTAATTAATTAATTAATTAAATTAATTAATTAATTAAATTAATTAATTAATTAATTTAATTAATTAATTAATTAAATTAATTAATTAATTAAATTAATTAATTAATTAAATTAATTAATTAATTAAATTAATTAATTAATTAAATTAATTAATTTAGCATGTGCTTGCACTTTGACTTTGATTTTCAATTTAATATTTGCATGAGATTTAATTCAAATATTGAATTTATTTTAAATTCAATTTGTCATTTGAATGTATTTAGAACTTGAATTTGATTTTCAATTTGATTTTTGAAATCATGCACATGTATTAGAAATTTGAAGAAATTAGAAGAATATAAAATTAGAATTTCAATTTGAAGAAATAATGGAATTAAAAGAAATTAAATGAAATTAGATGAAATTATAATTTGAGGATTTGGAATTTGAAATTTGAAGAATTAATTAGTTAATTAAATATTTTAAAGAGCTATTTAATTATATAGAAATTGAATTTAATTAAATAATAAAGATGATTTAATTAAAAGAATTAAATCACAATTAATTAAATAATAAATATTTAATTAATATTTAGAAGAGGGATAATGATTAATTGAATAGAGATAGAAATTGAAAATGAATTTATTTAAATAATAAAGATTATTTAAATTGAAAGATTAAATTATAATTAACATTAAAAAATGGTTTAAATGATTAAATGATGATAGAATTGAAATTGGAATAATTAGTAAGATGATGAAGAAATATGAAATTAGAAGAATAAGATTAATTAACTTAATTAAAGAATTAAAGAATCATTTAATCAATTAGATGAATAATTAGTACATGATCAATGAGACATTTTTAGGTCTCTACAATTACATCAAAGGGGAGAATTTTTTTGTGGATGTCTTAAGCAAGAGGAGACATGAGATCTTAGTTTTGACCCTTGGTGTCAATTTTTGAATTCATATGCTTGAGGCACTTCCTAATGATACTTGGTATCGAGAGGTGAGAGAAAAAATTGAGTCTAGGAGAGTCGTTGAAGGTAGTTTTTAAGGTTATTCCTTAGAATCAGATGGGTTGTTTGGATGTCTTGGTCACATTTATGTCCTAGTTTTTGGTGATATATGTTTGTTTGTTTTGTCATCATCCTCCTTATTGAGCACATCCTAATATTAAGAAGATGCATTCCAACCTTAAATAGTTGTATCATTGGGCATGGATAATGTGTGACATTTTTTATTTCATAGCTAGATGCCTTGAGTGTCAGATAATGAAGATTGAACATCAACATCCAATGAGTCTCTTGAAGGAACACAAATGGACCATTGCTCGAGGGGGGTGAATCAATGGTAATAAAAAACTTGAACTTTCTAAATGATCTCAGCTTTAATAGCATAAATTAGGAAACTATGAGTAGAGATATTAAACATAATTTCACACACACATATAAGGCAAGCACATGACACAAGATATACAAGGAAAACCCATGGTGGGGAGAAACCTTGGTGAGGAATGTTGCTAGAGTCTGCTACTCTAATCCAATCTCATAATGAAAATCTTTGATAACACATTAATGGGCACCAACCCAAAGGAACACCAACCTCTTATAAGAGCACCCACTTAGATGATTAAAATATTTATGGGCACCAACCCAAAGGAGAACCAACCCCCTATCTGAGCACCCACTCAGATGATTACAATGAAGAAAATTTATAGCTACAAGTTGAGTACCTTGTTCTAAATAGGGTTTTGCAACTCACTGTGTTATCTATGCTTAAGAATGATTCTCCTCTATTTTACTCACAAGCTTTGTCCTCTGCTCTCTGGTCTCTACTAACAACCCCTGCTCTTTGCCTTTTCTTTGTACCAGCTCTTCTAATTTTTGTTCTTTGTTCAGTTCTCCTTCTTTACCCCACTTGGTGTGGATAACCTTCTAGATTCTCTGCACCCTAGTCTTCCTTGCTTTGACTTAGTCTTCTTCACTCTCTACACTCAGGTCTTTTTACTCTATTCTCCACCTCTTTTCTCTTCTCTATCTTCTCTTTTCTCTTGGCTCATTGCTCTAAAGTATTTTCCTTTGTCCTTTGTCTCTGCTTCACTTGGTGTGGATTACCTACTATGTATTTCACATTCTCTATTTTTTTCTTCTCTACCTCGTGCTTTCTTGATTTCTACTTTCAATTATTTTATGACTCTAATTCAGAGCTTACACACTCTCCTCTCTTCTACTTCACACATCCACCTACTACATAACTACCTCTTAGTAGTCATCTACATTCATCCCTGACTTTCCCTCCAAAAGGACATTCAAAAGTAGTCTTCTCAAGAATCTAAGAAATATACCCTATTGTTGATTGGCTACCATCATTGATGGTATGATGAAAGAATAAGTATCCAATAGAATACTGAGAGGGGGGATGAATCAGTATACTGAAAAACTGATACAAACTCCCAAACTCAAATTCAAACTCACAAAGTAAACTTTCACTTATCAAGATCAATACTTAACATCAACCAACATCAACCGGTTTTACTGTTATGATAACTTAACAGTAAAAAACTTCAATCTTGTAAACATAAAAAATACTTAATCATATGTCAACAAATTCATCTCTTAATGCTTCCAATTATCATGCCTTATCTGAATAGTTAAGTAGTTAATCAAATCAACAAATAAGATCATAACCACAAAAGCATTCACCACTTGACACAAATATTTATATGTGGAAAAACCAAATAGGTAAAAACCACGGTGAGATGAGACTCACAAGGATAGCTATCTGAACTCTTCTAAAGTTCACCCTATTAGGAGCCAAGTCTGTTAAAGCTCTTACAATAAGTCATGTTAAGAACTAATTCTGGTTAGGAATCACCCGATTAAGGGATTTACAAATATGCCTTGATGAAAAGCCCAATACCATATTAGGAGTTATCTCACTGGAGGATTTGAGTATCCAAACTAATGGACCACCTTGTTAGAGGATTTAGAAAGAAACCAAGCTTGTTAGAGCTTACCCGATTAGGGGATTTCAATTTCTGCTGTAATTGTTAGAAAACAATAGTTTTCCTTGATCTGTCAGAATAGCACTACATCTACTTGATCAGATCCTTCTTAAGCTTCAATCTACCTTTACTCAAAACTGCAAATCCATCCACCGGTTAGGCAACCACACACTCAACTAGTTTCTCGCAATCTTGTCAACTTTGCCAACACTTAACCAAACAATATCATCGACCTTAAATACAAATCAACTAGGTCAGTAACACAACAAAAACCTAAATCTCATCATTGAGATTACAAACAAGTTGGTACAATCTTGACTATAAATCATAACAATATCTTCACATTCTTCAAGAAAATTCCAACCACTCCATGATCACCGCTTCATTGGACTTTGTAACTCATCACGTGCTATGCATTAGATGCAATCCACTTTTCTCCTTTCCAAGATAACAAACGTGCCAAATCAATTTGAATTAATCCTTATTCAATGATCACACATATCTCCATCATTACTGCTCAACATTAGATCTTAAACCAACAAACTTGATCGGTTAGGGTTTAACAAAAAACAAACGGTAGGGTTTACCAGTTACAAAATATAGAAAGGTTTAACCCTTTTACACCGATTCAACTTACAAACTACCATATACTGGTTTACAACATCTTCCTCAAGGTTTATCATAGCGGTTACAAGACAATAGCAATAACAACAATAACATCAACAATATCATAAATATCATTCACTAGTTCAATTGACATCAATGACAACATATCATTAATGCAATCTATATGCAAAATGCCAAAAATCTGAAAATGCCAATAATCTCCTGCTTTGGCATTGATGGCAATACAAATATCAACGTCTTTCATTGCTACTATGGATTAGTGAAATGGAATCCTGGTTTACATTACCAATTATTCACCATGCTTTGTCTATCTTTAGTCTATCGCTGGTTCACCTAATTAGACACATAATTCTTCTGCTTAATCACATAATTCTTCTCTCCCTTTGACAACAATACCAAATTGAGTGTAAAACATGTAATTCCAAATTCTCACTATGCGTCAACATACTGCAACTTGATGCTCCTCATGTGGAATGCATCCACTTCCAAAAACAATCAATCCATGTAAGATTTTGCAAGTAATTTAGGGACTGATGCAACCAGCATCATGCTCAATTGATTTCGTGAAGAGGGACAACCCCCAATTGACTTCTAAGATAACCAAAAGTGGTCTTAGGCAGAGGTTTGGTAATGATATCTGCAAGATACTCCTGGGTAGAAACATGCTCTAAGATAACATCTTTACTTTGAACTTTTTCCCTCAAAAAGTGATACTTCAATTCAATGTGCTTAGTCCTTGCATGCAAAACAGGATTCTTAGAAATATTTATTGCACTTGTATTATCACACAAAATCTTTGTAGGTTTTGAGATATTCATCTTAAAACCTTCCAAAATGTGCCCCATCCAAATAGCTTGTGTGCAATTCATGTAAGTTGCTACATACTTAGCTTCAGCAGTAGATTGTGAAGTACAACTCTGCTTCTTACTACTCCATGAAACTAGCCTTCCTCCTAGAAAGAATGCTCCATCAGTAGTACTCTTCTGGTCATCAATATTTCCTGCCCAATCAACATTAGTGTATGCCTTTAGATCAAAATTGCCTCCATATGGATACCATAACCCATAGTCAATTGTACCTTTTAGATATCTAAAAATTCTCTTGGTTGCTATCAGATGTGCTTCTTTGGATTTTTCTGAAATCTAGCAACTATACCAACTACATGGGCAATATCTGGTCGACTATGAAAAACATAGTGTAATTTGCCAATCATTGACCTGCATTCCTTTTCATCTACAGACCTAGATGCATCTTCCTTGGACAATTTATAACTTGTAATCATTGCAGTTCCAACTAGTTTACAGTCACTCATGCCAAAAGTCTTCAAAACCTCTTTCACATTTTTAGATTGAGTAATGAAAATGCCATTCTTCATCTGTTGTATCTACAAGCCTATGAAATTTTTTATTTCCCCTACTAATGACATCTCAAACTCATTCTTCATTTCATCTACAAAACTATTTCTCATGACATCATTACCTCCAAATATAATATCATCAACAAATACTTCACTAATCAGTATTTTGTCTCCTTCAGACTTGAGATAAATGTTTCTGTCAATATTGGTTCTTGCAAAGCCTATCTTCATTAGATGTGTATGAAGCCGTTCATACCATGCTCTGGGTGCCTGCTTTAATCCATACAAAGCTTTATGCAATCTGCATACCATGTCTTCCTTATCTGTCAATGCATAACCATCAATTTTCTCTATATAAACCTCTTCTTCCAATATCCCATTCAAAAATGTAGACTTAACATCCATCTGGTATACCTTGAGCTTCTTATGGGCTACAAATGCAAGTAATGTTTTAATTCCTTCCAGTCTTGCTACTGGTGCAAAATTTTCTCCATAATCTTCTCCTTCTTCTTGCGCATAACCTTTGCAAACTAATCTTGCCTTATTGTGAACTACAACACCATCTTCATTTAACTTGTTTTTGAACACCCATTTAGTACCTATAACATTCTTGTTTACTGGTCGGGGTACCAGGGTCCAAGTGTTGTTCTTCTTAATTTGATCCAATTCCTCCTCCATTTATTTCACCCAATGATCATCACCAAATTCCTCCTTAGCACTTCTAGGTTCAATGGTGGAGATCATGCAAGAGTTCTCTCTAATTCTCCTTCTAGTTAGTACTCCAACATCCTTATCCCCAATAATCTACTCAGGACTATGATTCAGTCTCACATACCTAGGAATAACATGATCATTCTCATCAGGTTCATCTTCTTCATTATCTTCTTCCTCTGAATTTCTTTGTTCTGATTGAACAAGTACATCAAGATTTTATTTATTGGTTTCTAATTTAACAGTTTTAGGTTCCAAAAGAAAAATGCAAGGATCTTCATCCTTTCTCTTTGAATTGGTTCCTTCTAAAATTTTAGGACATTCATCTACACGAACATTGACACTCTCAACAATTCTCTGTGTCTGGGAGTTGAAGCATTTGTAGGCCTTACTCTTGGTGGAATAACCAAGAAATATGCCTTCATCACTCTTAGCTTCAAACTTGCTTATGTAATCACCTCTTTTAATAAAACACTTGCTACCAAATATCTTAAAATAGCTAACATCGGGTGTTCTTCCATACCAGCACTCATAAGGTGTCTTGTCCTTACCTCTTTTCACAAGAACCCGGTTCATTGTGTAGACTGTTGTACTTACAACTTCTCTCCAAAATGTTTTTTCTACATTTCCTTATATCAACATAGTTCTAGTTGCTTCAACTATTGATTGATTGTTCCTCTCTACTATACCATTCTGCTATGGTGTCCTTGGTGTAGAAAGTTGCCGCTTGATACCATTCTCATCATAATACTTAGTGAATTCCTCAGAAGTAAATTCACCACCTTGATCTGCTTAGACATTTTATCTTTTTGCCACTCTCTTTCTCAGCTAAGGCTTTGAATGCCTTGAATTTACTAAAAGCTTCATTCTTATCCTTCAGGAATGTGACCCACATCATCCTTGAACAATCATCAATGAAGATCATGAAATATCTATCACCTGAAATGCTTCTAGTTCTTATTGGTCCACATAAATCTATATGAACCAAATCTAACAAGTTCTCTACTGAGAAGGACTTGCTCTTGAAAGTTGAAGAAGTCATCTTTCCTAACTGACATTCTTTACAAAGAGCGTTAACCGGTTTGTCTAGCTGAGGTAGACCTCTTATAGTCTTAGACTTTCTCACTTTAACAATGTTATCAAAGTTTATATGACAAAATATCCTATGCCAAAGCCAACTATCATCTATTTTTGCAATCAAATAGTTGCTAACTTTAGGATTAAGATGAAATAGATTACCTCTGGTCTATTTCTTAGTTGCAATCAATTCACCTTTGTTGTCAAAGATTTTGCACATACCATTTCTAAACTCCAGTGGGTATCCTCTATCATTAAGTTGTGCCACGCTTAGAATATTGTGGTTTAGGCCTTCAACCCAATAGACATCATCATCACTGCTCTTCCCATTAAGAGAAATAACTCCCTTATCTTTAACCATACAAGGTGAGTCATTGCCAAATTTGATAACACTACCATCAAATTCCTTCAAGGAAATAAATTTTCTCTAATCACCAGTCATGTGATGTGAAAAACCACTATCAATGATCCAATCATTAGAGTTATCCATCTTGGACACTAGTGCTTTCTGATCTGATATCTATTCCTTAATAGCTACAAACACAATGTCTCCACTAGTATCATCATCGGATTCCTCATCAATAATACCACTGTCAATAGCTAAAAGACAATCTCTCTTGCCTTTACCCTTATATTATTTTCACCATTAGTGCAATTAGCTTCTATATGACCAATCTTATTGCAAGCAAAACATTTCCATGGTAGCTTACCTTTGTATTTTCCAGTGCGTCTAGGTAGTCATTTTGCCAATAATGCTTCAAGCTCCATTGAACTGTCTTCATCATCAACATCTTTGTTGGATCTAGATTCATACCTATGGCCGATATCTCTACTTCTTCTCATAGATGAGTTAGAAACCAAAGCTTTGAATGCATATTCTGACTTTTGTATACTACCATCAATAGCCATTTAGTTCAAAAGCAGTAAGTTTGCCAATGATAGATTCAAGAGTTACCTTTGTTTTTTCAATGGATTTCAGCTCTTGAATAGCTGCAACTTGTCTATCATAGACTGGTAGTAGGGTTCTATGTACCTTACTGAGAACTGTGGCATCTTCCACTTTCCCTTCTGCACTCTTTATTTCACCAACTATCTCTTTTATCCTTTGACCATACTGCTGGATATTCTCACCTTCAGACAGTCTCATGTCATCAAATTTTCCTCTTAAACTCTCCTCTTTGGCAATCTTAACATGTTCATCATCGCTATAAATCTCTTCAAGTTTTTTCCATACTTCATATGCAGTTTCAAGACCATGAATATATACATATTCAGCATCAGACAAGGAACTGATAATAGCCTTTAATGCTTGATGATTCTCTTGTTGTTCTTTCTTATGATCATTAGTCAAAATTCAAGTAGGTGCAGTATACTTAGTTTCTATATGATCCCAATATTGACTACCAAGACTATTAATGTAAATCTTCATTTTGTCACTCCACATCGTATAGTTATCTTTGTTGAACTTTAGACCTTCTTTCTTCATCAAGATCTACAAGATATTTTCCTCAAGTTGTTAGATTTTAGGTTAAAGAGGACCTGAGATGCTCTGATACCAATTGATGGTATGATGAAAGAATAAGTATCTGGTAGAATACTGAGAGGGGGGGGTGGGGGGGTGAGTCAGTATACTAAAAACATTGATACAAACTCCCAAACTCAAATTCAAAATCACAAAGTAAACTTTCACTTATCAAGATCAATACTTAACATCAACCAACATCAACCGATTTGGCTTTTATGACAACTTAACATTAAACAACTTCAATCTTGTAAGCATCAAAAATACTTAATCATATGTCAACATATTCATCTCTCAATGCTTCCAATTATCATGCCTTATCTGAATAGTTAAGTAGTTAATCAAATCAACAAATAAGATCATAACCACAAAAGCATTCACCACTTGACACAAATATTTATACGTGGAAAACCCAGAAAGGTAAAAACCATGGTGAGAAGAGACTCACAAGGATAGTTATCTGAACTCTTCTGAAGTTCACCCTATTAGGGGACAAGCCTACTAAAGCTTTTACAATAAGTCCTGTTAAGAACTAATTTTGATTAGGAATCACTCGGTTAAGGGATTTACAAATATGCCTTGATGAAAAATACAATACCCTATTAGGAGTAAGCTCGTTGGAGGATTTGAGAATCCAAACTAATGGACCACCTTGTTAGAGGATTTAAAAGTAACCAATTTTGCTAGAGCTTACCCAGTTAGGGGATTTCAATTTCTGTTGTAATTGTTAGAAAACAACAGGTTTTCTTGATCTGTCTGAATAGCACTACATCTGCTTGATCAGATCCTTCTTAAGCTTCAATTTTCCTTTACTCAAACTGCAGATCCATCCACTGGTTAGACAACCACACACTCAACTGGTTTCCCCCAATCTTGTCAACTTTCCCTACACTTAACAAAACAATATCATCGAACTTAAATACAAATCAACTAGGTTGGTAACACAACAAAAACCTAATTCTCATCATCGAGATTACAAACAAGTCGATACAATCTCGACCATTAGAAATCATAACAATCTCTTCACATTCTTCAAGAAAATTCCAACCACTCCATGATCACTACTTCATCAGAATTTGTAACTCATCACATGCTATGAGTTAGATGCAATCCACTTTGCTCCTTTCCAAGATAACAAATGTGCCAAATCAATCTGAACTAATCCTCATTCAATGATCACATGTGTCTCCATCATTACCGCTCAACATTAGATCTTAAACCAACAAACTTGATCGGTTAGGGTTTAACAGAAAAAAAATGGTAGGGTTTACTGGTTATAAAACATAGAAATGTTTAACCCTTTTACACTGGTTCAACTTACAAACTACCATATATCAGTTTACAACATCTTCCTCAAGGTTTATCATATCAGTTACAAGACAATAGCAATAACAACAATAATATCAACAATATCATAAATATCATTCACCGGTTCAATTGACATCAATGAAAACATATCATGAATGCAATTTATATGCAAAATGCCAACAATCATTAATTACATCTTCTTCCATTTTTGGCTCAATCTCAGAGTTCTGATAACTACATTTAGTAATCTTCACTTGCCCTATTTATTGATGTCTTGTCGATTGGAGATTTCTAATCTTCCTATAATAATAACATCTTGTTATTAGCACATCTGACTGTGGCATAGTGCGAGCGCCATGGTTTTGGCACTTGCACTGGATAAATCAGTAGGAGCACTAGGGAAGGTGAAAAATGAATAATTAGATGGGTATAGGTGTAGAAGCTAGCTTAGGGGGGTTGCATGGATGCTTTAGGAATAGGTTAGAGTAGACGTACAAAGAATGAGAAGGGTTAATGAAGTGGTTTGATTGAATGCAGGTGGATTTAGGACCACTTAGATCAAGAGAGCACTGGCCAGTGATGATGAGACTGTACAGACGGTTAGCCATAGATGAGCTAGAGATTGTAAGTGCAAAAGGATTGGATTTTGTCAGCCGATGGCCGAGGATCAAAGCACACATTGTCATGATGATTGCGTTGATGGAGAGGTGGGATAGCAGGACCTATACCTTCCATCTTCCCATAGGAGAAGCCACTGTGACATTGTTGGATGTGTGGAGGATCTTGAAGATCCCCATTCATAGTGTGATTCTTGAGTACAGGCTGGATGTAACAAACTTCTATCTGTAGGATGTTTGCGAGTGGGATGCATTATCGATGATGGATAGGACACAAATGCACCTGGGATGAGCGATGGAGATTCAACATATTCCACATCTGGTGCTTGTGATTTTCAGGTTCCTTAGTGGATGAGTGATGCCTGACCTAGGAGGACATGGATTCCCTATTGGGTGGAGCAGGTGCGTGTATTATATGGTACATGATTGTGTAGAGTAATCATGGGGAGCAACGATGCTCACATGGTTATATCATTTCATGCATCTAGCTGTGTACAAAGATTATACGAGTCTATTGGTAGGGGTGACTGGCAGCTACATTGGGCAGGTTGGTATAGGTTATGGAGTACTATGCACCATATAGGGTGGCCTGACAGTTTGGAGAGATACATGATATAGTGGGTGATATACCATTATACCCAAGGATTACATGAGAGGTAGGCTTGTGGGGGTAGAGTGTGAGTCCACTGGAGGGGAGGACCAATTTTCAGACAATAGCCTACCTGGTCCAGGATAAGTGGAGTGGTGTAGGGGAGGATCTACGTACTACAGGAGCTGGTGGGAGGCTAGTGCAGGGTACCTAGCTCAAAGTTGTCTTTTCTTGCATTTTAAATTTTTTGTGTTATTTCAAGTTATTTTATGTTGTAATAAGGTGGAATAAGTCCTATGATGCTTTTTGAAGCCATATTTTGGTTGTCCACACTTTTGTTGTACTCAGGATCCAAAATTGTCATTTTCTTGAAATATTGTCAAAATGTCAATTTTTGGTTTGTACTAGGTGGATGCTTGGAAACTTTCTAGAATGTTTGGAAATGGTTTAAATCCATTATAGGATTCCATTTGAGTGATTTTTAAGTCCTTGAGAGCCTTGGAGTGTGTTTTTGTACTCATAGGAAAAAGTTGTCAAAATTGTCATGACAACTTTTGCATTTTTAGGCAAAAGTTGTCCATGAAGGAAATGGCATTGGAAGTTGGTTGGAATGAACTTGAAATTGTGTATAAAAAATTATAAACATCTCCAATACAAGGTTAATCAACTTTTTTTTTGCATTCAATTCATTTGCCAAGGGTTTCCTATGCTTTTTCTCACATTTGGACTATTTTTGCTTTGAATTTCTGATTTTGTATGACCCGTATGAACTGGTATGGTGTTCATAGTAGCATAGGAAGTTAGAATTTTTTTTTACCTTTCCAACAAGTATAATATAAATGTCTGAAGTGCTTTGAATCAAAAGTTATCACTATTTTTGTAATAGTTGCTCACAAACCCTTGAAATTTGGGGTTTTGATTGTAAAATGCATTTTACCTGAGCATCCATGAATGGCACAAGTTGCAATCCATTGGATGGATTGGGTAGGATATTTAAATAGTTTTAGAGTAGGTGTTTTGTGTTTTTGCAGGCCACAAGGAGGAGAATGGGTGAGATGAACAACACACAAGCTTGTAGCTAGTGTGTGGGGGCAACAGAGATTGCTCATTTTCAGAGCCATGGAGAACTGATACCTTAGCAACCCATAGTGTTTTGGAAAGGTATATTGGTGTACCAAAATTATCCAATATTTTTCTGGTTGTAGATTTTGATTTGTGAAGAGTTTGGAGCACATCTTCCAAAACTGCCTGGAAGCCCTAAACCCCTTAAAAATAGCTCATTTTGAGTTACCCTAGTTGTACGACAAACCCAGATGAGAAAATTTGTGATCTTGTTTAACTTCCAAATGGGTATCGGAATATGTAAAAATATCTAGGGGTTAGGAAATTTTGGGGGAAAAGACCAAACAACAGTCCGAGAAGGGCTAGTCATTTAGGCCTAATAGCAGCCGGTAGAAGCAAGTTGAAAGCCTAGGGCTTGGGAGGAAGGTGCAGACCTTTATAATGAATAACATGACCTTGAAAATACTTGGAAAAACATAACCACAAACTTTAAACATGGTTAGAGTGAAGATCCTTGGCAGAGGTCTTTGGAGCCTAATTGGAGCCTAGCTGGAGTTTTGGGAAACTAGTAGGAGACCATCTCAAAATCAGAGATTTGGGTCAAAACCAACAAGAAACATCAAAAGGCTATACCTAGGAGGAAAGCCAATATATTTTAGGCCTTGGAGGTCAAAGGAGTGTACCCTAACAAGTTACCTTGGAGGAGCTTGAGTAGAAGGGTTAGTTGAGGAGTTGGGGTGAGTAAGGGTGAATTGGAGAGCTAGGCACAAGACCTCTGCATCTGAGTGGTATCAGAGCCATTATTTGAAAGATTTGGTGTATTTCAGACTGTGAAGAATCAGAAGCAAGTTCAATGCCTCCAAAGGAAATGACTCCAGAAGCCATCTGACAGATGGTGGCAGAGATGATATAAGGATTGATGGATATAGAAGGAAGAAGAGGAACCAGAGAGGCAAAGAAGGAGAAGGGAAAGGTTAAGATAGAATGGGTGTTGAGACTAAAGAAGTAGAAGATGGAGAGGAACTAGCAACAATAGCTATGCCTCAAGACCAAAAGTTATTCCTAGATGCAGTCAAATCCATTTCTAAGGACAATCTAGATGGATTACCCACATATGGAGGAAACTTCAATGGAGAAGAGTTGCTAGATTGGATATAAGCTCTCAATAATCACTTTGATTACAAAGAGGTAGCAGAAGAGAAAAGAGTTAATGTGGCCAAATCAAGAATGAGAGGATTAGCATTGGTTTGGTGGAATATGATGCAAGAAGAAAGGATACAAGAAGGCATAAAGAAGGTAACTTCATGGGAGCGTATGAAGATCAGAATTAAGGCACAATTCTTTCCAGGAGATTATGAAGTTCAAATTCACAAGAGACTGCAAAATCTGAAACAAAGGGAGCTAGATGTCAATGCTTACATGGAGGAATTCCATAAACTAAGCCTTAGAGCTAAGAAGAATGAGAATGAGGTGGAGAAATTGGCTAGATACATGAATGGATTGAGACAAAATATACAAGATGAAATTAGTATCCTTACTCCTGATACCATTCATAAGTGTTTTCAGTTAGCATTAAGGGTAGTAGACAAAATCAAGAGGAGTGAACAAAATCAAAAGTTTAGAGGTAGCAGATCCTTTAGAGGAAGGGGCACTTTTAGTAGAGGACAACAAACATCAAGGAATGAAGAAAAATCTAGGCAAGAAGGTGGTGGACACTCTTCAAGGGGGCCATTTAGAGGATCCTTTAGAGGAAGAAACAATTCTAGGGGCAGATTTGGAAGCTCAGGAAGAGGAAATGCAGTTTTCACTGGTAGATGTTACAATTGTAATCAAGTTGGCCACACAATGGGAAGGTGTCCAAAGAAAGAAACCAGCTCTTCACACTCATACATGGGTGAGAGAAGGACACAATTAGTGCAAGAAGAAGATGATCAAAGTGTGTCTTCCCCTCTCAGCAAGGTAGGCCCAGTGACAGATGGTGAAAGTTTAATGCTAAGAAGGTCTTTGTTGAAGATTCCTCAAGCTCAAGAGCCACCACAAAGGAAGAGTTTGTTTAGAACAACTTGTAAGTCTCAAGGAAAGATTTGCAAAGTGATTGTAGACTCAAGTTCAACTGAGAATATAGTTTCAACTGAAATGGTGGATAAACTCAAGTTAAAGAGGCTGCCACATCTCACTCCCTACAAGGTGTCATGGCTCAACCAGGGCCAACATGTCTTAGTTGATGAGCAAGAATGGGTAGACTATGAGATTGGTGAGTATAAGCACAAGATTTTATGTGATATATTGCCTATGGATGCTTGCTATTTCCTATTGGGATGTCCATGGCAATTTGATGTAAAGGCTCAACATGATGGAGAAAATAGTAGCTATATCATTATCAAGAATGGTAAGAGGTATCAAATGGATCCATTACCTGATACAAAAGAGGAAACAAAAGTGGGATCAAGTGTGATGATGATGAGTGGGAAAGAGTTTCTTAAGGTGATGAAACAAGAAGGAGATCAAGGATATGCTATTATGCTCAAACCTACTGAAGAAGGTAAGGCAGATCCAATGGAAGAAGTGCCACAAGAGGTGAAGGGTCTACTCAAACAATATGCAGAAGTAATAGGAGAAGATCTACTTGATTCTTTGCCACCAATGAGGGATGTAAATCACCAAATAGATCTGATTCTAGGGGCAAGTTTGCCTAACAAGACTGCCTACAAAATGACACCTAGTCAAAATGAAGAAATTGCCAAACAAGTGCAGGAGCTCTTCGACAAAGGATTCATCAAAAAGAGTTTGAGTCCATGTGTTGTACCTACTATCTTAGCACCCAAGAAAGGGGGAAAATGGAGAATGTGTATAGATTCTAGAGAAATCAATAAGATCACTATAAGGTACCAGTTCCCTATGCCAAGGATAGAAGACTTGTTGGACAATCTTGGGGGTGCAAGCTACTTCACAAAGGTGGATTTAAAATCAGGTTATCATTAGATAAAAATCAGACCAGGGGATGAATGGAAGACAACCTTTAGGACCAATGTCGGCCTCTATGAGTGGTTGGTCATGCCATTTGGCCTTACCAATACACCTAGCACCTTTCAAAGGCTCATGAATGAAGTTTTGGCTGAGTTCATAGGTAAATTTGTGATTGTATATCTTGATGATATTCTAATCTTTAGCAAGTCCAAAGAAGAACATCTCAAGGATGTGGAGATGGTCTTGAAGAAGCTAAAAAAGGTACAACTCAAAATCAACCTTGAAAAGTGTGAGTTTCTCAAGACTAAACTTGTATATCTTGGTTTTGTCATTTCACAAGGTTGTCTAAAAATGGATCCTAGTAAGGTTGAGGAAATCTTTAGTTGGCCTACACCTAAGAATATCAGTGATGTTAGGAGCTTTCATGGGTTAGCATCCTTTTATAGGATGTTTGTAAGAAACTTTAGTCATGTGTGTGCTCCTGTGCTCAATACTATCAAAGGGGGAGTCAAGTGTCAGTTTAGGTGGACAGAGGAGGCCCAAAAGGGATTTGATTTGTTGAAAAAGAAGATAGCTAAGTTAACTACCCTTAGGTTACCTGATTTCAATCAGTTATGTATAGTTGAATGTGATGCTAGTCAAAGAGCAATAGGGGTTGTTTTGAGTCAAGAGGGTTTTCCCATAGCCTTTTTCTCTGAAAAGTTGAATGAAGCAAAACAAAAGTACTCTGTGTATGACTTGGAGTTGTATGCCATGGTGCAAGCCTTGAAGAAGTGGCATCATTACTTGCTGCCCAAAGAGTTTGTGGTCTATACTAACAACCATGCCCTTAGTTTTCTCAATGGACAAGAGAAGTTGAATTAGAAGCACCTCAAGTGGGTAGAATACCTACAATCTTATACCTTCCCTATCAAGCATAAGAAGGACACCTCAAATAAAGTTGTTGATGCACTCAGTTGGAGACTCATGACCATACAAGAGATTAAACTGCGCAGTGTGGCATTGGAGGAGTTGAGAGACCTCTACAAAGAAGACAAAGATTTTGCTGATATATATGCTACATGTTCTAATTTTTCTAACACTTCTCATGTTTCCTACTCAGAGTATATGATACAGGAAGGTTTGTTGTTTAAAGTACATCTCCTTTGTATACCCCAATTCTCTATGAGACAAAACATCATTCAAGAGAAACATCAAGGGAGTCTAGGAGGTCATTTTGGCAATGATAAAACAATGGAATAGGTTAGTCGGTTCTACTATTGGCCCAAGTTGCAATCAGAAGTAAGGAGATTTGTTGAACAATGTGCCATATGTCAGAGAACAAAAGGATTAGCAAGTAATGTAGGTTTATATCAACCCTTAGTCATACCCCAAAGGCCTTGGGAATGTTTGAGCATGGACTTAGTGTTGGGTTTACCAAGAACACCAAGAGGATTTGATAGTGTTTATGTGGTGGTAGATAGGTTCAACAAAATGGCTCACTTCATCCCTTGTAAGAGTACCAATGATGCCACCTATATTGCAGGTCTTTTCTTAAAAGAAATAGTAAGAATCCATGGACTTCCAGTTATCATTGTGAGTGATAGGGATGTTAAGTTTTTGAGTCACTTCTGGAGAACCTTATGGAAGAACTTGGGTACTAGACTCTCATTTTCATTTGCCTGCCATCCATAATCAGATGGTTAGACTAAGGTGGTCAATAGGTCCTTGGGTAATCTCCTAAGCTATCTCACTAAGCAGCATGGTCAGACTTGGGACTTGGTGATCAGCCAAGAAGAGTATGCATACAATGATTCAGTCAATTGAAGCATAGGTAGAAGTCCTTTTGAAATTGTTTATGAAATGCATCCTATAGGTGTCTTATAACTTAGTGATATCAGTACAATGACCCATGAGAGTGCTCAAGGAGAGAGTTTTGCTGAAGGTATTAAGGAAATTCATGACAAAGTATGACAGTCCTTGCAACAAAAATCAAAAAACATAAGGAACAAGCTGATCAATCAAGAAGGAACTTGCAATTTAAGGTTGGAGACTTAATTTTGGCTTATCTCAGAAGGGAAAGACTTCCAAAAGGATGGCCAACCAAGTTGATGATGAAGAAGATTGGGCCACTCAAGATTGTGCATAAGTTTGGCCAAAATGCCTATGAGGTTGAACTACCTCCTTCTTTGGCCATATCTCCTATTTTCAATGTTTGTGACTTGTATAGATATAAAGGAGAATCTCAAACCTCTTAGATTGATACCACATTACAATCTGAAGAGGACTGGGTGAAGGATTTACCAATTAGTCAACTGGTTCAGTTGGAAAGCATCTTGGATACCAAGGTGATCAAGAAGATAAGAAAGGGCATCTACAAACATTATCTTGTGAAGTGGGCAGGTCTACTTGATTCAAAGGCTATGTGGATGTCAAAAGCTAACATAAATCATCATGGAGTGCAACTAGTAGACCTGATAACTCAAGGGACTTGAGTTCCTTGCCCTAGGGGAGTATAGTGCAGGGCACCTAGCTCAAAGTTGTCTTTTCTTGCATTTTAGATTTTTTGTGTGATTTAAAGTTATTTAATGTTGTAATAATTTGGAATAAGTCCTATGATTCTTTTTGAAGCCATAGTTTGGTTGTCCACACTTTTGTTGTGCTCAGGATCCAAAATTGTCATTATCCTGAAATATTGTCAAAATGTCAATTTTTGGTTTGTACCAAGTGGATGCTTGGAAACTTTCTAGAATGTTTGTAAATGGTTTAAATCCATTTTAGGATTCCATTTTAGTGATTTTTAAGGCCTTGAGAACCTTGGAGTGTGTTTTTGCACTCATAGGTAAAAGTTGTCAAAATTGTCATGACAACTTTTGCATTTTTAGGCAAAAGTTGTCCATGAAGGAAATGGCTTTGGAAGTTGGTTGGAACCAACTTGAAATTGTGTATAAAACCTTCTAAAAATCTCCAATATGAGGTTAATCAACTTTTGGTTTGCATCCAATTCATTTGCCAAGGGTTTCCTATGCTTTTTCTCACATTTGGACTATTTTTGCTTTGAATTTCTGATTTTGTATGACCTGTACGGTCTTTTACGGTGGCCATAGTAGCATAGGAAGTTATAAATTTGTTTTACCTTTCCAAAAAGTATAATATGAAGATCTAAAGTGCTTTGAATCAAAATTTATCACTGTTTTTGTAATAGTTGCTCACAAACCCTTGAAATTTGGGGTTTTGATTGTAAAATGCATTTTACCTGAGCATCCATGAATGGCACAAGTTTCAGTCCATTGGATGGCTTGGGTAGGCTCTGTAAATAGTTTTAGAGTATTCATTTTTTTTTTTTGCAGGCCACAAGGAGGAGAATGGGTGAGATGAACAACACACAAGCTTGTAGCTAGTGTGTGGGGGCAGCAGAGATTGCTCATTTTCAGAGCCACGGAGAACTGATACCTTAGCAAACCAAAGCATTTTGGAAATTTATATGGGTGTACCAAAAGTATCCAAGATTTTTCTGGTTGTAGATTTTGACTGGTGAAGAGTTTGGAGCACATCTTCCAAAACTGCCTGGAAGCCTTAAACCCCTTAAAAATAGCTTGTTTTGAGTTACCCTAGTTGTATGACAAACCCAGATGGGAAAATTTGTGATATTGTTTAAATTCCAAATGGGTATTTGAATATGTAAAATATCTGGGGGTTGTTATTAAATTTTGGGGGAAAAGACCAAACAATAGTCCCATAAGGGCTAGTCACTTAGGCCTAATAGCAGCCGGTAGAAGCAAGTTGAAAGCCTAGGGATTGGGAGGAAGGTGCAGACCTTTATAATGAATAACATGACCTTGAAAATACCTGCAAAACATAACCACAAACTTTAAACATGGTTAGAGTGAAGATCCTTGGTGGAGGTCTTTAGAGCCTAGCTGGAGCCTAGCTGGAGTTTTGGGAAACTAGTAGGAGACCATCTCAAAATTAGAGATTTGGGTCAAAACCAACAAGAAACCTCAAGAGGCTATACCTAGGAGGCAAGCCAATAGATTTTAGGCCTTGGAGGTCTAAGGAGTGTACCCTAACAAGTTACCTTGGAGGAGCTTGAGTAGAAGGGTGAGTTGAGGAGTTGGGGTGAGTAAGGGTGAATTGGAGAACTAGGCACAAGACCTCTGCATCAGAGGCCCACCTGCTAGTGCTGCTGACTATTCCAAGGGTGTTGGAGGATGATGAGGTATACTCGTCCATCAATGAGATAGTTGGAGGGGAGGAGGATTCTCCTAGGGATAGGGTTGTTGCAGGAGGAGGCAAGGGTGCCATGAGGAAAAGGAGGGGGGTAGTACAAGGGGGAGGGCCTCAGGCTCTAGCACAGATACAGGTAGTGGTGGCAGTGATAGGGTAGGTGGTGGGATAGGGTGATTGGAGAGGAGATGAGGTAGTGACCATCGATATCCCCGATGTGTAGGCATGGGATGCTGCTATGGAGGGTGGTGACAAGGTTTCTTTGGCAGATTTTGATAGGATTATGTAGGAGAGAGATGCCGCCAAGGCGAGAGTACATTCTCTAGAGGATGAGCTGTAGGTGGGGAGAGTGAGGGGGGATAGTTTATAGGTGGAGGTGGGGAGGCTACAGAGAGAGATTGATAATTTGACAGAGAGCCTATAGATGGCTCAAATAGAGGTGGAGGATCTACAAAGGGAGGGGGAGGAGGTGGAGAGGATTTTTGAGAAGGCGAGGATAGGGACCGCCATTGGGGTGTTGCAAAGAACACTGCAATAGTAGGATGGGGAGCTAGAGATTTTGTGCATCAGGGTTCAGAGGGTAGAGGAAGATGTGATTTTCATACAGGGAGAGAGGGACGCAATATGACAGATGTTATGTTAGTCCCAACTAGTACTGAGAGGGGAGGGGTGAATTAGCACTATACTGGTTTTACCAAAATTAACCTTAATCTGAGCTTCTATTCCAACTTAACACTTATCAGTATAAGAAACATTAATAAGAAACATGCACACATAAAATCAAACATAGATGACTACCAAGATTTATCACGTGGAAACCCAAATGGGAGAAAACCACGGTGTGAGTAGAAACTCACAAAATATGCACTCTTCTAGAGTACACCTGATGGGGAGCCATCCTTGTTGGGATATTACAAAGACACTATTAGGTACCACCCGGTTAAGGGATTTTATTTAAGGCCTATTAGAACCTTTACCCTGTTAGAGGTAGCCTTGTTAAAGGACTTAGGATCATCAATTAAGATGTCACCCAGTTAAGGGATTTTACAAAGGGACCTATTAAAGTCCACCCGGTTAAGGGAGTTTTCTATTGTAGTTATTAGAAAATAATAGATAAAATGATTTTCTATAATAGCTACTCTTAGCTTAATGAGATCAAATTGAATTTCTTCGCTTTGACCACTAGTTACACTTGGTCTGCCTCTACTGGTGCTCTACATTCTTTCTCTACTCTTCATACTATCCAAGCTCTGCACACTATTTTCATCACTCTGCTATTCATTAGAAGTTCTGCCCTCTTCTCACCTTGTTGGATCGCCTCTCTTCAAAATTGCACTTTGCCATCACAACTCATAATTCTGTGAACTTCTAGGTCATGTTCTTCCTTTTTAATGCGAACCAGAAAATCCGCACAAATCTTACCTTAATTGGTTGTCAATTGCTGCAGAATTCACTAGCCATTTGTTTGATGATATCTCACCATGACTAACTCACCTTTTTTCATCTCATCCAGCTTACCAATCACTACTCTGAGATTCTTGGTGGATAGCATTCTTTAACTTGTATCACCGATTCACCAATGTAACTCTTCATCTTTTGCCACCTGTTACTAATCATCAATCAGACTAATCACCTATTTGTCCAGAGTGGTCTGGTCATGCATAAGACTACTAAATTGCAATTAGAGTCACCTCTTGTGACTACATCATCATTTCATTTGCCATATTTAAGAAACTGATCTCAACACCGATCGGGTACTTGACTGATCGGTCAGCTACTCTATTTATCCTTCAATCGACTAGTCTTCTACCAACACACTACTTAAGTGTGTCAATAATGCATATTGGGGAAGCACTGAATCCTCCATACCATTCGTAGCCATGAGTAAACCATTAGGGTGTATAACACCTCCTTGCCTATGAGCTTGGCCTTATTCATTGGTAAGTGTTACTCATCAATGAAAATACTAACTAATGAATCGGTTGTGCTAACACCATCACTTATGCCAACATGTTATTCCTCACTAGACTGGGTCAAATGTACTTGGACATGATACAGCAATGAGAGAGGATAGAGAGGGCAGGATGAGAGACTGCATACTACAAAGGGTTATACCATGGAGTGGTCCCATCAGAGCAGAGGACAATGTCTTACACAGAGAGTGTAGGTTCCCATTGGACATCTAGCCAACACCCAACTCAAAGCTACCAGATAGGGGGATTGGTAGGTATGAGACCACCAAGGATAGAGGGAGAAGAGCTATCCAAAGGAGGAGGATGATGAATACTAAGAGGGGGGTGAATTAGTATACCAAAAAATACTGAACTTAAACACTTAAATAGTTTAGCACTAAACTAGTATAACAGTTTTACTAACAAACTGGTTAACACAAATGCAAACCAAATAGAAAATAAGGCATTCACCCATAGAAGCACAATCACCATAACATAAGAGATTTTGATGTGGAAACCCAAATGGGAAAAACCACGGTGAGATGAAACTCACAAGTAACTATCTCTAGAATAGTAACTAGACCGGTTAAGGTCATACAATGTTCTTTACTAGAATAGATCCTATTAGGAATCTCAATCTCTATTAGGAGATAAGTCTGATTAAAGACTACCTTATGGGAGGATTTCAGATCCATAGTTGTGAACCACCTTGTTAGAGGATTTACAAAGGCTTTACGAGGCCTACCCGGTTAAGGGTTACAGACTTGTCAAAGATGTGAGTAATCAAAAAGTGAGTGATCTAAATACTAGCACAGTATGCTTGGTTAGATCCTTGATATCTCATTATTAATGCATTTCAGCATTACTTCAGTCTTTAATATCATCACACAAACCTAATCTTCTTCTGTGATCGCACATGCAGAAACTTCATCAACCACACAAAACCCTAACTTCTTTATAAAACCCTAGACATGATTTCCTTATAAAGGAATCTGATTTCATGTCAATCCAATAGGATTATATTGCAAGTTCCTAGGTTCAGTGCATCTAGACACATTTTGTAATATGACACAGAATCACCGCCAAAGTGTCGATGGATGATAACTCATTACAAAAGTAATACTGGTTGGTAACTCATCACAGAGTAATACCAGTTCACATATTTTACCTATTACCAGTTTGCCAAAATGAAGACTGGGAAAAATGATAACAACCGCTTTGTTTCTTCGTACCAATTTGGGATCCTCGAACCACTTGAGGTCTCCATACCGCTTGGGATCAGTAAACACTTTCTGCGAAACACCGATAGTCTAAAGACTATAATACATGATACTGGTTGGAACAAATACCGATTGAGCATAACTCATACATGCAAAAAGTGATCTGAAAGCAAGTGTTTGTCCATCAATGGCAATCACAACAATATCATCAAAAATGCCAACAATCTCCCCCTTTGGCATTGATGGCAACACTTAGGAAAATTTTTGACATCTAAGTGTTTTACAACAAAAATATGCCATAATCAAAATTACTCCCCCTCAGCATATACACTACCCCTTTTGCAGAAAATACAATGTATACTACTCCTTACAGAGATAAACATGAAAGTATACATAACATGCATCAAAATTTTAAATATAGAATACTACTTCCCCTTTTCCAACAATGACAAAGTATCGTTGAATAACCCTTGTTTCCATTATCATTAAAATCATGTGTTTATGACAATAAAGAGTGAAACTTGTCAAAAACTGATTTAAAGTTCTGCATAAATGTCTTCATGGATAAAGAACATGACTCAAGTAATGAGGTAGCAACCTCACTTTCCATTTGCATCTATAAAACCTGTTCCTCCATGGCATCCAAGGTACTCATCTCTTGAGTGACTGTTAAGGCATCTAGATTGAGATAGCATTTTTGAAGTATTTGCAGTCTTGGTAGTAGAACCAGTTGAAGTTCCTGCAAATCTCGTGTCTGGTTGCTGATCTCTAACTCTATTCTTGCAGTCTGGAGTTGAAACTGGTGAATGGTTTGCCCATATGTGGTGAAGGAATCATAGGGCATCTTGAAGGTGCTTATGTATGTCTACAAATCAGATTGTAGTTTGTCTTTCTAAGAAAGCACATCATCACAGAATAGATGGGGTTAGCATATCTTACTGAGTAGTAGATTCCCCTCATCCATAGCATCTATTATGTCCTTGTGTGCCTTCTAAAGTTCAGACCGGAGCTCAATTAACTTCTTCACTAAGGCAGTGTTTAGTGCCTTTTGATACTTCTTTTGAGCATTGGCTTCAACAAAATCTTCCAGGCATTGCACCTGGTCCTCTACAACTGTGCATAAGAGTTTTAGTTGAGCTAGAGAGGAATCGGTACTTGGGAGGTTGGTACTAGGAATCAAACTGGTAAGAGTTTCCACTGCAGTTTGAATAACATCTTGCTCCTTCTTCCTTCTTAGCACTTCTAGTCACTCTTGGGCAAGCTTAATGCTTTGCAAAAGCTCCATTTCATCTGCAGATTGGAGGTCAATGGGACTGGTAATATTAGTCAGTTTGGCTTGACTACCGGTTGCCTTTGGGGTCTCCACTTGTATGCTCTTTGCCGCTTCCTCCTTGTCCTTGGCTTTTTGCTTTTCTTCTTCTGCCTTCTTTTTCTCCTCTTCTTCTTTCTTTCTTTTCTCTTCTTCCTTCTTCCTTTCTTCTTCTTTCCACTTCTCTTCTTCTTTCTTCTCCTCTTCCTTCTTCTTCTTCTTCTCCTCTTCCCATTTCTTCTTCTCCTCTTCCTGCTTCCTCTTCTCCTCTTCTTTTCTCTTCTCCTCTTCCTGTTTCTTTTCTTCTTCCTTCTTCTTCTTCTTCTCCTCTTCCTATTTCTTCTTCTCCTCTTCCTACTTCCTCTTCTCCTCTTCTTTTCTCTTCTCCTCTTCCTCTTTGCTATTTTTCTCCTCTTCTATTTCTTTCCACTTCTCTTCCTGTTTTCTCTTTTCCTCCTCTTGTTTCTTTTTCTCATTCTCCACTTGCTCTCTGTCAGCCTTTTCTTTGTCCTATTTCTCCTTGTCCACTTTCTCTTTGTCAGCTTTGTCCTTTGCTATATTTGGGGTGATATTTTCACCATCCAACACATCAATGTCAATAGGGTCCATTTGTTCAGTGACCGGTTCTCCTGCACTATCATACACCTCATCCGGTTTTTCAATTTTTGGTTCTTGTTCAGCCTTCTTGTTGGCTTCAAACACTTGGTGCAACCTCAGAGTGGCTTTGGCATGAGAGTGGGTATCTTTTACCACTTCAGGGACTTTCCCTTCTAGCAACAAGAGTCTCCTTCTTCTCATGAAGAATAGGCCTTTATATTTTTCCATAACTTCATAAAGTTTTGAATTAGACACATCACGAAAATATTGAGCAAATATTTCCTCTCTTATTTCTTGTTCCTTTTCTATGGCAACGTGCCATTTATTATCTAAAGAATTGTATAAAGAATTCGGTGTCATGGATTTAATTTCTAATGGTGACCAGTCATTAATACATAAATATTCAATGACTTCCTGTTCTACTTCCTATTTCTCATTGTCATTGAAATCATCAAAATAATCTACTAAATGACTCAACACTTTTCTCCTAATATTCTTGATAGTTCTTTGACAATGTGTCAAAGGTTTGTAAGAGGAAATATCAATATTTACCGGAGCTGATGATGCTGGTTCATTGCTGGTTGTCTTTATCTTCTTCCTCGTTTGCCTAGTCTTCTTAGGCTGTTCTTTAGATTTTGTGTCCTCTGAGTCCGCTATGTTGCCTTTTGTCTTCCACTTCCTCTCAAATACCTTGGCGGGTGCAACTTTCAGTTTCTTCTTTGCTGGTGACCGCTTGGTCACTTTAGGACTTGTTGAAGTAACCAGTGTCGATACAGATGGCACTGCCTTTCCCTTCTTTACTAAAGGCTCTTCAACCGGTGTAACTCTTTCTAGATAGGTGTCGGTTCTCTTCTTCTTAGGATCAAGCAGTGATGCAAGTAGGGTAGAAGCATACCCATCTAGCATATCATACATTACCTCATATCCCATAGGTTACACCTTTTCTTTTCTAGGCTCAACTACCTCCATTATACACTCATCTACTCTGATAGTGAAGTAGATGTCCTCTTCATACTTCTTGACAATATCACCAGATATTCTTGCCCTTTGGCTCATCTTGCATCTGAACTCATCAAAGTATTTATTCAGGACTTCAGGATAACTAGTTCCAACCGCTTGAAGACTTTCTCTGATTTGCTTGGTAACCGATTGGTCAGCAAACCACTGAATATCACTGACTCCTAGAAATAGCCTTGGAAGTAGAAGAAAAATCCGACCAATAGTTGTCCAAATTTAAAATTCAAGGCATTGTCCTATTTAATTGACTTCAGATTCACTAGAATTTGCCTTTGCATGCAGGTGTATAAATCAAACAAGGCATCTTCCATGATCATCCTATAGGCAGCATTTACCGCTGCTACAGAGACAGAGTTAATTTTGCTAGCATAGAATGTCTGGTAACCTATCACCATCCAAGCATATTTGACTAGATCATCCTTGATGGTACTGATGGTCATTTCCCATTGGTCGCTCGTAGAACTGGTGAGCTTGGTCATTTTCATCTTAATGACTTTCCTTAGGGCTGGCACATCTCCAACATTACAGAAACCGGTGACGGCATGAATCACTTCCAGTGTGATGTCATGTGTCCGCTCTAAATACATTTTTTCACTATGTACCTTGCTTAGAATGATGCGGATGTGATCATCTGTAAATTCTTCAAGGAAATATACCACATTGTGAAGCTTCTTCTTTTCCAAGATGTTGTATTTCGGTTTGATTTTCTTGTCCTTCCTGTAGAATATGCTTAACTGAGAATGGATCACTAGAGATCTTAGGTCTTCAATTTTATAGTCAATGTAATCTGAAATACCTTCCTCAACTATAACACCAGCGGGTATTTGGGATAGGGCATTATATTTTGCCTTCCTTTGGATGAAATCTATTGAATCAACGGGTGCACTAGAACTAGAGTGTGATGCAGAAGCCATGATAAACAGAGAAACTCAAAATATACCTTCATAAGTTAAGATTTAGGGCTTGCAAATTTTGCTTCACCACACACTACTTCGGTTGCTGGATTACCACTTTGAGTTCTACACTTGACCATTTGATATTATCTTCTAATTCTTGTTCAAAGTTTTGAAATCTCTCCAAATCACAAGACAAATCGCCTTTGTCACTTTGCACTTGAAAACTTCTTTGCTCGCAAATTGATAAGTGAAAATGACTTGAAAATCCCTTTTAAATGAATTCTTCACCTACCATAATAAATGCTCCACCATTAGGGTGTAAACCCTAATTTGCCTTTTATCGTTTCCAGTCTTCTGCCAATTGACAGGTATCACATACCGGTTAAGGTCTTTTATCGGTTTAAACTGGGGGTTCGAAATATTTCACCGATTTGTTTCCCCCTAAGCTTTTTTGTAGCTTAGTTTGCCGGTTCAGAAATTTCCACACTAGGTGTAGAAACTAGTTCTTCTTGAGTCACTTCTTCTAGCTTCTTTTTCCAAGTTTTCTTCATATCTGCTTGAACAATTTCAACATCAATCTTTCCTTCAGGAGTGACCAGTATATCACTTGATATATTCTTTCTCGTTCTGTAGAATCTTGTTGTGTGACCAGATTTGTTGCAATGATAGCAAACCATTCCAGGTGCTCTCCAAGGTCCATTATTCATGTTTCCATTCTTCCTTTTGCATGTTGCAGCAGTGTGACCATTACCTTGATAGATCAAATAGGTTTCTCTCCATCCAATTTCCGCTTGATAGCCACTGCTACCTAACTGATGATTATAGGTATTAAATCAATTTGGATTCCGGTTGCCAAAGGGTTCAGGAAAAAATCCTTGACTCCTTTAAGGATACCTTTCGATGTTGTGCATGATAGACCTGCATTCAAATGCTCTATGCCCAAACTTGTTGCATGCATAACAATTTCCATTGAATCTATTGGATCTAGGCTTATTGTTTAGAAAGTAAGGAAAGTTATTGTAAACCTTATTTCTACATACATTAGCAGTATGTCCTTCCTTGAGATAATTAAAGCAAATAGGTTTGAACTTTTTCTTACCTTTATCTTTTGATGTCGGTTGCTTCTTTGATGCTACATCTTTTTCTCCAGAGGTCTCACCTTCCTCATACCCAGAGAAACCAAGTCCATTAGTATTCTTTACCAGTTTAGCTAATTCAAGCTTTTTCTCTAACTTAGCAGCACTCTGATTGAATTTGGCAAGTATCTCTTTTGATTCAGTGAGTTCCTTGGTAATAGAAGCATTGGACTCCTTCAAGGTTGCATTGTCAAAAATAGCCAAGTTTAGTTCACCTTGCCTTTCTTCTTTTTCCACTTTACTCTCTTGGAGATGAGCGGTAAGTGCACTGATTTCTTGCTTCAACTTGGAGATCTCAGGATCTTTGTCTTTTACCAGATCTTCATCTTTCCTCTGGTTCTCAAGCTCTTGACACATTCTGATAGTCAGTCCTTCCAGTTCCCTTCTTAGGTTAGCATTAGATTCATTTAGTTTTTTAACTTCTTCCACTAGGGCTTCCATGTCTACTTCATTAGAAGAACTATTTTCAGTAAGCTCCATCAGTTTCTCAGCATGCTCTCTTCTTTTTTCCAAAGAGGCCTTATATTTGACATTGAGTTCATCATAGGCTTTCTCAGTCTGAGTGAGCCGATGAGTAAGTTCCCTCATAGTGTATTCCCCCATATCTCTTTCCAAGTGGTTAAACTTATAGAAAGGTTGGCTCTGATACCAATTGATGAATACTAAGAGGGGGGTGAATTAGTATACCAAAAAATACTGAACTTAAACACTTAAACAATTTAGCAGTAAACCAGTATAATAGTTTACTAACAAACTAGTTAACACAAATGCAAACCAAACAACAAATAAGGCATTCACCCATAGAAGCACAATCACCATAACACAAGAGATTTTTACGTGGAAACCCAAATGGGAAAAACCAGGGTGAGATGAAACTCACAAGTAACTATCTCCAAAATAGTAACCAGACTAGTTAAGGTCAGACCGGTTAAGGTCATACAATGTTCTTTACCAGAATAGATCCTGTTAGGAATCTCAATCTCTATTAGGAGATAAGTCTGATTAAAGACTACCTTGTGAGAGGATTTCAGATCCACAGTTGTGAACCACCTTGTTAGATGATTTACAAAGGCTTTTCTAGGCCTACCCGGTTAAGGGTTACAAACTTGTCGAAGATGTGAGTAATTAACAAGTGAGTGATCTAAATACTAGCACAGTATGCTTGGTTAGATCCTTGATAGCTCATTGTTAATGCATTTCAGCATTACTTTAGTCTTCAATATCTTTACACTCTTTTTCTTCACACAGACCTAATCTTCTTCTGTGATCGCACATTCAAAAACTTCATCAACCACACAAAACCCTAGACATGATGTCCTTATAAAGGAATCTGATTTCATGTCAGTCCAATAGGATTACATTGCAAGTTTCTAGGTTCAGTGCATCTGGACACATTTGGTAACATGACACAAAATCACCGCCAAAGTGTTGGTGGATGATAACTCATCACAAAAGTTATACTGATTGGTAACTCATCATAGAGTAATACCGGTTCATTCATTTACCTATTACCAGTTCACATATTTTACCCATTACCGGTTTGCCAAAATGAAGACCAGGAAAAATGATAACAACCGCTTTGCTTCTTCGTACCGCTCTGGGATCCTTGAACCGCTTGAGGTCTCCATATCGCTTGGGATCGGTAAACACTTTCTTTAAAACACCGATAGACTAAAGACTATAATACATGATATCGGTTGAAAATAACTAATACATACAAAAAGTGATCTCAAAGAAAGTGTTTGTCCATCAATGACAATCACAACAACATCATCAAAAATGCCAACAGAGGAGGGGATGAGGAGGGGCCTGGAGAGACAGGAGGGGGGAGCTAGTCTCCATGTGACATTATGTTTTGACCCTTCGGGGCAGCCATTGTACTATGATTGTTATATTCATTTTTGAGAGACATATATATGATATATGATTTTTTGGCGGCGCTTATACATGCATGCACTTTATTATGGATATCGTGATGGGCATTGTTTATTGTTTTATGATGTGATGCATTGATGATGATTATGCATATGTTGTGCTGACCTATTTGTGATGCAGGATGGGTGCTTATATATGCATGTGTTTATAATATGTTACTAATAGCTTTGATGGATGTAGGATGGATGCTTATGTGTTTATGATATATTACTGATGCCTTTGATGGATACGGGACTTATATGAGCTATGTGGATGTATATGTTTTTGGATTTTGCGATGAATATATATTTTGTTAAATGATGCATGATGTATTATTTTTTGGATTTTGTGTGGATTTTGAAGACTTATGATGCCTAATTGCTTTTGTTTATAATGGACTTAAAATTTGAGAATGCATAATTAAATAGATCTATAATGAATATGTTGACTATAATGGGTAACTAGAATAAAAATGAATAGTGAAACAAAATTTGAAATGTAATTTATGTAATGGATAAACCAGACAAAATAAAAATGAATAATGTAACCCAAAATTTATCATGAGATGAATAATCCACCAAAATTTGAAATGCCAACTAAATGAGGTGCAACACTAGAAATGAGTAATGGAACAAAATTTGACATGCAAAATTAATGATGTGCAACACTACAAAGATTAATGGACCAAATAGAAATGAATAATGCACCTATGTGGATAATGTGAAATTTGTTTGAGAATATGCCAATCATAATACAATGACCTTAGGTAGAATATAAGAATATGGGGGGGGGGGGGGGGATAAATTGAGATCTCCAAAATGTGAAAGGGGGAGATGATCAAAAAAATTCAATGATATGAAATGGATAGGGAGGTTTGTTGTGCACAAAATGTGGAGAGCCAACCTAGTTTGATATTGCCAAGGGTAGTCTATACTGATTATAGGAACTAGGATGTCATGAAAAATCCAAGGCATGGACTGACTCTCAAACAAATAGGTATGCCTTGCACACAATCATGCAAGTGTTGATGAACACTAATGCAGGATTGTCGGTTCATACAAGAAAAAACTTCAAACATGCCCTACCACAAAAAACATGCCCTAGTATGCCCCTTTCCACAACACACCAAGATATAGATTGATCCTGGCAGCCATAGGCAGGAACAATCATAAGAAAAAGTGATGCAAATCAAAGCAAACAAATCAAATCCTGCAAACAAAGGGAACAAGGCCAACTAACATCTCTTGCCAAGAGTAAGACTTAGGATTTGTGGATATAATTCTAGATAGGGGAAGGATGCATATCGATGGGTAGAAGTGATTCATGGATGTGAGTGGGCAATAGAGTAGATGGAATGGACATTTGAAATGTAGATATGAAAATTGCATGTTGAGACTTGATGGAGTGCACGTTGATGTGCATTTGAATAACATGCAAGTCAAGAAGAAGTTTAAGTTCAGCACTAGGAATTAAGCTTTGTTAATTGGGATGGAAGCTCAATTTGATGGGATGAAAGCTTAGTTTATTGGGCTGGTCCTTATTCATGATTCAGGAAAAGACTCATCATCATATGGGTGATTGTTCGATGGAGTGTGGCTTAGTGGATTAGGGGACAACCAGAAACAAATAGGGTAATGGACGTCGTGGTAGAAGGTTTATGTAGTGGAAAATATGGATATACGGTGGGTGGGTAAGGGAGATAGAGTCTAACCTGATAGACAATTGATCCAGATTATTTACCTTGACACCTATGAACAGGTTTTCACCAAGGTACTTGCCCATAGTGCCACAAATTGGTTTTCACTGATGGATGAATTGATTTTTATTTTTTTTATATTTTTCCTAATGTTTTGATTTTTTTGTATTTTTGAATAATTGGAGACCTTCTGAGGACTAGGCATAAGATATCTTTAGGTGGATGATGTTCATAGGCTTGTCCAAGGGATCTCCTTTGGGAGTAGCCAACTTATATGCCCCTGATCCATACTTTGTTATGATTACATAAGGTCCAAGCCAATTAGGCTTGAACTTGCCTTTCTTTTCTCTTTCTTGAAGATTTTTTTGATTTTCCATAAGGACAAGATCACCAACTTTGAATTATTGAGTTCTAACCTTCTTGTTGTAGCTTAGGCATAGGCAATTTTGATATACCCAAAGACGATTCAAGGCTTTGAGACGCCTTTCATCCAGCAATTCTAGCTCTTGTAGCCAAGCGACTCTATATTCCTCATTGAGGAGGATATTCTACAAGGATACCCTTAAGGAGGGGATCTCGATCTCAAGGGGTAGGATGACTTGGGAACCAAAGACTAGGGAGTATGGGGTGGCACCTATAGGTGTGCGAATGGAAGTGCGATAGGCCCAGAGAGTGGGATGGAGTTGTAGGTGCCAATCGTGGCCATCTTCATTGACTATCTTTTTAAGGATTTTGATTAAGGTCTCATTAGAAGCCTTGGCTTGATCATTACCTTGTGGGTAATAGGGAGTGGAGAAGCGGTCTTGGATATCAAACTTCTGACAGAGCTCTTTAACATCCTGATTTTTGAAAGGTCTTCCATTATGTATGATAATAACCTTGGGGATTCCATATCGAAAGATCAAATAGTTCAGTATGAATTTAGATATTTGTTTGCCCATGGTGAAGGTAAGAGGGATGGCCTCCACCCACTTGGTGAAGTATTCAGTGGTAGTGATGATGAATTTGTGGTTGTTGGAGGATGCGGGGTGGATTTTCTCGATGATATCGAGCCCCCAATACAAGAAGGGCCAGAGTGTGATAAAAGTCTACAAATCTTGTGATGGAGCATGAATCTTGTCACCATGATTCTGACAAGGGATACATCTCTTCACATAATTGTATGCATCTTCTTCCATTGTAGGCCACTAGTATCCCATTTGCAAGAGTTTTTTAGCCAAAGTGAGACCACTTGAGTGTGACCCACAAATACCTTTGTGCACTTCATGTAGTTCCAATTCAGCCTCTTGTTTGTCTAGACATCTTAGGAGGGAACCATTGAAATGCCTTCTGAATAGGGTGTCTGCAAGGATAGTGTAACATGCATAGTGACGGATAAAGGTTTGTTGTTGGGTTTTGGTGAGGTGTGGAGGAATAGCGTTATCTCTTAGGTAGGCAAAAGTATCTTGATACCAAGGGGATTCAAGACCAACAAGTACACACACCATTTCAGACTCTGGTAGATCATATGCCAGTATGAAAAGTTGATCGACTAGAAACTCACATTTCTGACTATGTGCTGGCATCTAAAGGAGGGAAAATAGTGGCCATTGCATCTGCAGCTCTATTGTTTGTGCGTGGGATCTTATCAAAGTTGATTGATGTAAAGTGATGCTTGAGGTCCTCAAACATACTTTGATAAGGAAGAAGCTTGTCATCTTTTTTTTTGGTACTCATCATTGACTTGTTTAATGAAAGTTGGGAATTAGCATAGACATGTAATTCCAATATATTTCATTGGATAGTCAAGCAAAGTCCGATGATTAGTGCTTCATATTCTGCATTGTTGTTAGTGCATACAAAGGCTATCTTGTATGATTTAGGGATGCAATCTCCTTGGGGCGTGATCAATAATATACCTACCCCCAATCCATTCTGGGTGCAAGAACCATCAAAATATAACTGCCATGTGGAAGACGTAGTGAGAGTCATAATGAATTTATTTGGGAATTCTGTGAGGATAGGGTGATCACCTAGAAGTGGAGCATTGGCCAACTGGTCTGCTATTTCTTTTGACTTATTTTATATCTACGTATTCGATGTCAAACTCACTTAGTAACATGACCCATTTAGCAATTCAACCAATGAGAGAAGCCTTTGATAAGAGATACTTGAGAGGGTCAATCTTAGCAATCAATTTTGTTTTATTGTTAAGCATGTAGTGTCAGAGATTTTGTGTGCTGAAGATAAGTTCTAATAATTCTCTTTAAATAGGGGTATAATTGAGCTCATACCCTACTAATGCATGAGTGATGTAGTATATAGCATGCTCCTTTCCTTGATCATCTGTATGTGCCAATAATGCCCCCAATGCCACTGTAATAGCTGATATGTACAAAATGAGTGGCTATCCTAGAATAGGAGGCATAAGAACTAGAGGTGATGCAAGATATTATTTGAGTTTCTCAAAATCCTTTTGACATAGGTAGTCCCATTTGAATTTGGTATCCTTGTGGATTAAGTGTGCAAATGGGTGACATTTATCCACGAGCTATGAGATGAAGCATCTGATGGATTGAAACTTTCCTCGGAGGCTACACAGTTTTTTGAGACTCTTCGAGGGAGGCATTTCCATGATATCTTTCATCTTTGTAGGATCAATCTATATGCCTCTATGGGAAACAATGAAACATAACAGTTTCCTAGATGTGACACCAAAGACACATTTCTTGGGATTTAAGCATAATTTATATTTTTCCAATCTCTCAAAAATCTACCTTAGGATAGGAATGTGCTCATATCTTGTATTGGATTTTCCTAGGAGATCATCCACATAATCCTCCATGATTTTGTGCAAAATATCATGGAAAATTATTGTCATTTCTCGTTGGTACGTGGCTCTAGTGTTCTTGAGACCAAAAGGCATGACTTGATAACAAAAGGTGCCCCATGGTGTTGTAAATGTTGTTTTATGTTGGTCTTTCTCTGTGATATTGATCTAATTATATCTAGAAAATCCATCCATTAGTGATAACACTTCATGTCCCACTGTGAGATCTACAATCATGTCTATGTTGGGGAGTGGGAAGTCATCCTTAGGGAAGGCTTTATTCAAAGCTTAGAAATCTGTGCAAATATGGATTCCCCTAGTAGGTTTGCTGATAGGTACAACATTGGATACCCCTTCAAGATAATCTATTGGTTTTATGAATCCAACATCCAACATCTTTTGAAGATCTAATTTGACAAGGAGTGTAATGTGTGGATGCATCTTTCGTAATTTATGCTTCACTATCCCACTAGGGTTCACCACTCCCTCTGCGGGGCAACTATTCTCCTCCCACAATAATAGATTTGTGGGTGGAAGTCCTACTATTCTAAGGGCTAATAGGATCTTCCTTTTTTAAATGACTATATAAGTGGAGACAAACCGAGTCGATCACCCCCAGCCGAATAGTAGGGCCCCTGTTCGGAAAGTGTATCCCTTTCTACATGAATTGTTCCACTATCAGCTCTTTAGGTATTTGGTTGGGTGGCAAAATGGGAGGGAGATCCATCGATCGATCAGATGAATACACATCTAATATATACCACTCACCCATAGAGTAGAGGGAGTTCAGCTCTGGGTTTTGCATCTAGATGAATGACAAGATTGTGGACTACCAAGTCAAGATCAAGGTCCGACATGTCATCATATGACCAGGTGAAGTTCATATTTGTTTATGTGAGAAAATTGATAGTTTTATTTATCTTGATCCAACAAGGACTTAACAATGAGTACGTTCTTTGGGGTATCCTTAGTGTTTTGGCATTATGTTGCCATTGATGTGAACCGACATGGAATGGTCACCGATGAGTAAGTAGATAATGATGTCAACTGGTATGAAAGATATAGTGTGTAAGTAGAAAGAAAAGGTATGTTACTGGTACACATGAAGTGTAGCATCTATTGGTAAAGCAAGACCACCAATGAGCAAGAAAAGAAGCAAAGAAGAACAAAGGGATGCGATCATTGGTATATAGAGAGAAGTATAAAGCAGTTGGTAAATGGACTTAGTGGATGAACTAGTATGTTTTATGGAAGGCCAAGCTGATCTACCAATAGAGGAAATGTTAGCAAGTATGAAGGTCCACCGGTGAAGTTAGGTTATATCGGTAACTTGAGTTGAAATGATATTGAGTCTTGGTCGATGAAGGATGTCAAACCAACTTTGCAATCTGAGCATAGGTGGATGTCGACAAGGATGACAGGTGGACACCAAGTGGTGAGAACGCAGAGGTCAGTGAAGTGTTCATCGACGTGATAGTTGATAAGTAGGTCGACATTAATGAAGAACTTGCAAATCATGGAACAATGGCAGGATGTTACGGATTGAGGGAGATAGAGTGGAAAGGTGATTGAATTGACCTTGCAGGATGATCTGATCTATGTACTTATTGGCTAAAGGAAACAACTGAGCCATTAGAGGTGATTGATAGAGACATGTTGAAAAGCATGTTGGAGACATCTAAAAATAGAAAATGTGCATTGGAAGGTAAGCATATGGCAGTGTTGTTTGATATGATGTAGATCAACTTTTTAGAAAAGGAGATCCGATCAGATCTAATATGGATTGAGTTGATAGAGGAAAACTCTAGTACGCCATCGTTTGAATGTTTCTTTTAGCAAGTTCCCTCAAATATAAATATATGAACTTGAGACTATAGAGAATGATGTTGGATGCAAGTTGAGAGTAAGAAGAGAGCTTGATCAAGAAGAGAGACAATCTGCCTAAGATTTCTTTCACATAAAGTTAGAGTGTGGAGTTAGTAGGTTGAACTGATGAGAGGTTATAATTAGCAGAGATAGATTAACTGGTAAACTGTTATAGTCTTAGTAGTCAAGCATACCAGTAGAGATTGAATGGTTAGGAAGGCATCCAAGTGCAGTATTGTTTAGGGCGAGGTTCTGAGAAAGAGAAGAGAGGCAAATATTAACCGGTAAGAGATCAGAGAGAGAAATCTGATAACCAATAGAAGAAGGATTGGTGAAATAGAGGAAGCTGGTAACCGATAGACATCAGTTGATTAGGTGTTGTAGAACTCATTTACAACTAGGTTCTATCATTGAATTAAAATTGTATTTCATTGTATTACACTAAGTTGGTGTTTTGTGTAGGGGTTGGTGCTCCTTGGGTTGGTGCCCTAAATCAGTAGGGGTTGGTGCTCTTTGGGTTGGTGCCCTAAATCATTGTAACCTATTTTTTCATTATGAGGTTGGATTGGAGTAGTAGAATCTAGTAGCATTTCTCACCGAGGTTTTTCCCATATAGGGTTTTCCACATACATCTAGTGTTGTGGGTTATGCATTTGTGTGTTTGCCTTTTTTGATACCCTCTCATATCTTACTAGTTTGATTGCTTAATGTTTAGGTTGTTAACCAGTACTCAAAGCTTGGTTTAAAAAGAATTTTTTTTAGGAACCATTAATTCACGCCCCTCTTAGTGGTACATTGTGTTCAACAATTGGTATCAGAGCTTAGGTTCTTGGTTGATCAAAGCATTCTCTAGTCTAGATAGATTCTAGTCAAAGAACACAATGGCAATAAATGAGTTTGCCTCCTCAAAAGACCCCATGTTTGATGCATCTAACTATGCCTTCTAGAGTAGAAGAATGGAGACCTATCTTTCCTCTCTTGGTTTTGACATGTGGATGTCTATCAAGAATGGGTATATTGTCCCTAGTGTTCCTCCCACTAATCTAGATGCTAAGAAGGAGTATGAGAACAATTTAAAGGCTAAACATGCTATTCTAAGCGGGTTGTCAAATAATGAGTTTGTCAATGCCACACACTGCGCATCCACCAAGGAGACTTGGGATAAATTATAGATTATTTGAAGGAGATGCCAAAGTCAAAGAGGCCAAGCTGAAATCACTAAGAGGTCAACTTGAAGGCTTGAAAATGAAAGATGAAGAAAAGATTGCATATTACCTTCACAAAGTAGATGAAACCATGAACACCGTCAAAGGACTTGGAGAGGAAATTGTTGTTGAAATTATTATCAAAAAATATCTAGATATGTGAGATTTTTCCAAGATCAAGGGCACAATGAAAAGCACAAAAGAGAGACAATAGTATGACAAGAACAAAATTGTATTCTCATCAACATGCACAATGATCAACTGGATTAACCAATACAATGAATATAGGCCTGCTTATATAGGCAAGGCCATATGGATATGTGAGCACACAATCATGACATGTGACTCAATGAGAAACAAGAGTAGGTAAGAAAAAGTAGGGGTAGGTAGGAGAAATAATATAATATTCCACAAGAGGTGGATGACCCACCAAATATGGAGTGTAACAACAAGATAAGACCACAAAAGGTGGAATTTCCCCTACAAGCTATATCCCTATGTACACACTTCCCTAAGTGTCTCATATCCAAACTACGATGAGATGCATTATCCTAAGTTGACTTAAGTAAAGTGTAATAATATCCATGATGAATAATTATTTACACCAACAAGATCTCTCACCTCTAAGTATGATACTTAGGTTTTTGCCATAGAGGAAGCCAAGGATCTGAAAACCTTCACAATGGATGAATTATTTGGCTCCCTAACTGCCTATGAAATGAGGACAACCAGTGAAGCATCTTCAAGGAAAGAGGAAAATTTCAACTCCATCAAAAAGGGCAAGGAAGAGGTTGCTCATAAAGGATCTGGTGAAGACTCAGATGCAGAGGTAGAAAAATTTATCAGAAAGCTCAAGAGAGGATCCGATAAGTATAAAGGAAAGTTACCACTCAAATGCTTCAACTATGGTAAAGTTGGACACTTTGCTGCAAAATCTCTCTATAATGAAACTGGTGGAGATGAACAAAGAAGTTTTGATAGATCTTTCGGTAAAAACAAAGAAAAGAAAGTTTACCAACAAGAAAGAAGAAGCTACCGGAAGTAGAATAGCCTATATACCATTGAGGATGATGCTATAGACAAAGAGAGTGCATCAGAAGATGACTACCATGAAGATGAAAGAGAAGTTAATATCTTTATGGCACTAGATGAACTGGTTGTGGAAGATGAGGAAGATGAAGACATTGAAGCTGAAGTGGATCTAGAAGGCAAGCTCATAATTGCTCTTGAGGAGTTAAGTAAGACAAGAAGAGAACTCAAGAAAGTCAATCTTGCTGCAGCAGAAGAACAAGATCACCTAAATAAATCTCTGAATGAGTCCAATCAAGTGATTTCTAACTTGAAACTCCAGTTGGAAGAAGCTAAGAGGATATGTGAAGTTACATCTTCTGATCTGATGAAAAAGGAAAAGGAGCATCAAGACTTGGAACAAGAAATAGTGAAGCTCAGAAAGCAACTTGAAATGAGTAAGGATGAACTAAAAATTAGGAGCAAATATGAGGTTTGCACAAAAGCCTTAGACAAGATGTTGAGAAAACAGAAGCAATCTAAAGATATCGGTGGCTTAGGATTTGAAGAAGGACAAAGTTAAAACAACAAAGATACATCTGGTAAGGAGATACAGTTCACTTATTCAAGTGAAGGAGAAGAGAATAAAACATTTACAGTAAGCAAGGATACTGGTAAGAAGACTTATGCAGAAACTGTTAGAAACCGCCATACAAACTGATATACACAATCAATGAACCAGAGGCCACACTCAATGTATCAGAATGTGGATCGTAGGAGAAATGCAAAGGTTGATCATGAATGGTTTGTTGGGACTCATAAAAATTGGTGAATTTGATAGGCCCATTTCAAACTTTTTGCATCTGCACTTCCAAATGACCACTTAGTGAAACAACCCAAGAGGCTTATTTTGGGGCATGTAAAATGGAGCCAGTTGACTATCAAGGGGTAAGACTTGGGAAATGTGTCCTATACCTTTCATTTGGCCTATAAAGTGTTTTGCAACTTTCAGATTTTAGTTTAGATCAGTTTATCAAGTACCCATTTCAAGGGATGGATTGAAAGTTGTTCTATGCACATATTCAGATTTTATTACCTGGCCTACTTTGAGGCTTTGCATTTCATGACCAGTTAATCATCATGTTGAAATTAAAAGTGCATTGAATTTTATGCAAATAGGTTAGTATGCATGCCAATCTCAATCCATTTGCATTTTGTACTGTTTGCATGTTTCCCTGTTTTAACAACTTGTTAGAGCACCACTTTGCACATGTGTAAAAGTTGTCCCGATGAGTGTCATATCAGAATACTTCTTCTAGGCTATTGCTAGTATGAAAGACAAGCTATGTTTCTAGTTTCGAGCTCCGACCAATCCGTTTGATCAATTTTCCAAGATGGTTTCTTGATTGAGTTTTCTGCACTTTCATTGTTGCATCTATTAAAGTGGCTATTTTCATGAGCTTGCCATTCGCATCCTATTAGCTTCCTGGTCAAACTGAGCATTCCAAGGTCTTATTTGTACTTCAAAGTATTTATGCCCCATATTTGGGGATCTACGGAGATCATTTGATATTTTTAGTAAGGGCATTTTGAGGTCCCTACACATTAATTTTAACAGGTTCAAATGCTAGCAGAGCAATTTAATCAACTTTGTGCATTAATATCTCACCACTCAGGATTATTCATGAGGAATGGTTTTGTAGAGTGATAGTCAATATATCAGACTACTTGTCCTTCAGATGGCAGGATACAAAAAGATGTTTTAATCGGTATTCAGAGCCAGTTCCTGAGGCCATTTCATTGTTTTGGGCACAAGCGCCTGAAAGTTGCAAGTTGAGTTTTAATGATCAGAAAATTGTGCCAATCAACTCCAGAGGTATGTTCATGGTGCCTGAGGCATTTCAAGGGTTAGTTGAATGAAAATGAATTTTTTTTTAGCCAGACCCACTTTGGGGCCCTACTTGACTTGTAGCTTCATCAACAACGGTTTCGTGTATGAAATTAACTTGCTTAGATGATAAATTTGGAATGGAGAGAATCAAACCATGTGTGCAGGATTGTCTCCATAAACATTGATATATTGAAAGAGGACTCATAAGCACCAATACTATTCACAAGATTTCAATGAAGCTAAGGGAAGAAGCTAAAATGAGAAATGGCACATGTAATGTTGGTAAGGGCATTATAACTCTTTCAACAAATGTAAGTGGCATGAGAAAATGCCAAAATCCTTTCCTCCCTGCATGGTAGCTATTATAATCTTTCAAACAAAACATTGCCAGTCCTCCCTACCATGTCTTGGTATGAGTAGGAGGTTTTGCAAATTTCTAAGCAAATCCCATTGGCAAGTGTATTGCTTTCTTTCCTCATGTTCCCCTTGTGGTGCGTGGACGATTAAGGCATTGAAATCTCCAAGAATCCCATTGGCAAATTGAAACCAAACTCCATAAGCTCTTGATATCATCCTCTCTCGCATGGCTGCTAAAAGGCCAAATAAAATTTTCTACAAATGCTATTATCCTATGAAACAATGCCAAATTCCCCCCTCTGTGTGAAGTTTGGCATGGTTGTTGGTAAGGCGTTTGAATCTTCCAGCAGAAGCTCCTAAGTTGGGTGAAAAGGCATTGGAACTTTCAGCTAAAGGCACATTGGCAGGTCTAAACAAAAAGTCCATGACCTCTGCGAGCCTCTCTTGCATGGTGCATGGTTACTTGCAGAAGTCTCAAACAAATCTAGTCCGCGTGTGAGGTGGAAGTGTGGCATGGAGAGGGTTTTAGAAGTTTTTAACAAATGCAATTGGCAGGTGCAAGGCCTCCTTCCCCCTCCCACGTGTGAGCAACATCTATGAAATTTTTTAGCAAATACAATCTATAGGTATAAAGCAGATTCACGAACCTTTCTTGCATCCTTCCCTGCAGCGTGGAAATGAGAAAAATCCATTAAACTTTCAAGCAAATGCACTTGGCAGGTGTAATTCTTAATTCCATACCATGGCCAAATCCTCCCTGCTGCATGGTTTGGCGTAGAAGAGGCCATAGAAAGCTTCAAGTAAATACAATGGGTAGGGGTTGCGTGGGACATTGAAATGTTTTTGCAAATGTTATTGGCTCGGAGCCATTCTCCTCCCTTCTATACGTGGTAGTTTGAACAGGAAACCAAAGAAATTTCCAAGCAAGTGCATGGCTGCAGACAAAGGAGACATTAACGGTTTTAGATGAATGCAAAATTTAATGTTGCTTCTCCCCTCGCATGCCTTTCCATTCAACATCTTCTCTTCTGTGTGTATGGCGTGGCACTAAGAAAACTTCCAGGCAAAATGCAAAATGCCTTTATCCCACATTGATAGTGTAATGGGAGTAATTTGCATCTAAATATAAAGTTACATTCATCTATAGTGTCAAAGCATAAAGGTTTTTGACAGGAGGTTAGCTCAGTGACTCGGTGGACCCCATGGACGTGCACGTAGCTCAAGGCAACCCAAATTTTGCAGAAGAATGACAAATTAACAACCATGTAGGCTACAGATGATCTGACGGTCATCACTATACTACAATGGAAATACCGTGACATGGCGGCTAGATGGTGGGCCTGACAGGTGAGTAGCTCATGTGTTAAAGATCGAGCAGGTTCGAGGCAGATCAATGATTCTCGCTATACCACAACAAAAAGATGTGTGACAGTTACCCCCTGCAACATGGCAATTGGTGAGGTGGTGGTCCAGTGGTAGGCTAGGTGGTGCCCAAGTGTACCCATGGGCAAATCATATTGTGACACATGGCGGTCAGACCGTGCACAGGTGGCAGATGAGGTGTCATCCCAGAGGACTCATGAGCGAATCACAGGGTTCCACGTGGCGGAGCGCAGGTTGAAAATTAGGCAAAAAATCAAAGTTAAATAATGTAGTCCCAACTATAGGTAGAAATTCAAAAATTTAAATGACTGGTTGTGGAGAGGTGCATCCGAGATTAATTCACTGGAGGGGTTATTGTTGCTCAAATATATAAATATTATATGTCGTTGGAAAGTGCTCAAAATGAGGAATTCAATTTTACTATCAATTTCAATAGATCTCAAATGTTTTGAGAGAAATTTCCATGGGAATGATGCAAAGATTTATTTTTTAGTTGGGGAAAGAGGACACTTGGCAAATGGTGATGCAGATCTGATCTTTTCCCTCATCTTTATATTCTCAATTCTTCTCATTTGTGAGGGTTCCAATTTTTGAGAAATTCTCTAAGGGATATTTCCAAGAGGGGTTCCATTCTTATGCATTTCAATTTTCCGGGTTGTAATTGTTGATGTTCTCATTCTTCTGTCATTGAATAGATACATTTAGCTATAAATTCTTAGTTGTAGGTCATATAGATGTAAGGCATATATACATTTCCATTGGATTGTCTTCAGGCATTTTTCAATTTTAATAAATTTAGTCTTCAAGGGAGTTTGAATTTATCCTCTCCAAGGGAGAGTGTAATTCCTGTTCTTAGGCATCATTTACATAAGGGATTTAAATTCTATGAGGAGAAATTATGAAACTGAATTGATGTTTGGATATGTATGATCTTTTGATTTGAAGTTTAGAATGTATTAATGCCAGGCATTAATATAGGGATATCTTTCAATGAATCTGATCTATAGTTTGGATTTCATTTGTGGCCATTTGTGTTGACTCTATACCCAGATGAAGGCCTTGATCGATTACAATTAAAAGTTATTTGCAAAAAATTTAAAATAAAAAATCAGAATATGTTTTGTTTTCTGTTCTATGGTAGTGTTCCATCCATCTCATTATTCAAACATTGTTGAGTTGTCAATGTAGATTTATCCTATCTACAATACCCTCCTTGTTTTTGAGCCTTTTGAGATTCATCTGCTCTTGTTGATTTTGTCTTGTGTGTAATGGGTCCGATTCAATGCATCAAAGGTACCCCCACCTAGGTTTTGTAGAGCCTGAAGAGTAGAAGGATTTAGATCCTTGTCATGTTGTCCAAGTCCAGAAGTTCTTCATAAATTGAAATTGGCTATTTCATATACAACTTGCAGGTGAACTTGGGTTAACCAATTTTGGTGAACAACAGGGTTCACTAGAGTTAACAACATGAAAGGAAGACCCTCAATGAGACAAGCAGTTGCTGGACTAAGGCAACCAAACCGGTATGTTCCAAACTTTAATGGTTATTGTTACCAGTGTAATAAATTTGGACATAGGTTAGCTAACTGTAGATTAATGAATAAGCCCACTATGAGTTATGAAAATAGAAACTCTTTTGCTGCACTCTAGGAGATGAATGTCATCAGCTAACAATGTAATGGATCGGGTCACCAGCCTAAAATTCTCATTGTCAAACCTTCTTGTTATATCCTCTAGACATTCTCTTTTGATACACTTTGAGATGATCAAACACCACTTACCGACGTTCATCCAACAACTCAAGTTCTTGCAATCTAGATATTCTATAGTCTTCATCAGTAACAAGACCTTGCAAAGAAATTCTTAAAGATGGTATTTCCACTTCAATAGGTAATACTGCTTTAGATCCATACACCAAAGAAAAAGGTGTAGCCCCAGTAGGTGCTCTAATACTTGTTTAATAAGCCCATAATGCAAGATTGAGTTGTAAATGCCAATCCTTCCCAGATTGTTCACTGTTCTATGTAAGATAGTCAATAGGTTTTTGTTAGATGCTTCAGCTTGTCCATTTCCTTTAGGGTAATATACGGATGACCGGTGCTATTTGATTTTGAATTTCTCATAAAGCTCATCTAGATCTTTATTCTTGAATTATCCTCCATTGTCAGTGACGATGGATGAAGGTATCCCATACATGAAAATGATGTAGTTAAGGATGAACAAAGCTACTTGTTTACCGGCTTCTTTGATGAGTAGAACCGCTTCTACCCACTTAGTGAAATACTCAGTGGCAGTTATGATAAACTTGTATCCGTTGGATAATGCAGGATATATTTGACCAATGAGATCAAATGCCCATTGCTGAAAAGGACAATGTGTAATGAAGGGTATGAGATCCCTTGCTGGAGCATGTATGAGATTTCCATGTAGCTGATACTTCTCACAAGTTTTAGAAAACTTTATAGCATCCTTCTCCATGTCTGGCTAGTAGTAACCAACCCGTAGTAGTTTCCAAGCTAAAGTAAGACCATTCAAATGAGATCCACAAAGACCTTCATGTACTTTCGATACTGCACATTTAGACTCTTCAGTTTCTAGACACCTAAGCAATGTACCGTCCAAACCTCGCCTAAACAAATCATTAGCAATGATGACATATCGTGAAGCACTTTGGGTTAGGTTCCTTTTCTCATTATGAGTAAGATTTTATGGGATGATTTGGTCTTGTAGATAAGAGTAAATATGGTTGTAGCGAGATGAGTCATGTCCAACAATAGAATTGACCATCTGGGACTTGGGAGAATAGGGTAATGTAACTCTTCCACCAGAAACTTGAATATTGATTGTTTCTTCTCTCTTGATTGGTAGTTCCTCTTGTTCTTTTCCACATTCTGCTTGATTTTTTTGAGTGTTGACTTCCTGTGATGTTGAAAGTGATATCCTTTTCTTCCACTTAGACTTAGAAGCATGTTTTTGGTCTGATGTCTTTTTTGGATTGTATCCTTGTCCAGCCTTATCATTTGTGGACTTTGTTTGCAGTTGAATCAATTCATTAATACCCTCTTGATGTTTTCCCAGGGGACCAGTACCTGAATATCCCATGCGTTGGACCATTTTGTAGCTGGGACCATATTGGGCTGGGAAAAAATCTCACAATGTTGTAGTTCCTCATTTTGACTATCTTCCTTGAAAAGCCACTTAAGAACAACATTCTCTTCTATTTCATCTGCCAGGGAAGTAGAAGACTATACAAAAAGACCATCATATATGATATTCAGAGTTAAAATCTATGTTCTCATAGCCTCTGATGGTTTGCCCAACTATTTCGGTGATGGAGGGAGAGAGACTAATGAAAGTACTGGTTATATCTTGTATCCATCCATGCCAGTATTTGTAATCTTCATTTTCTTTTCTAATTCCTTCATCAGAGCTTCTGGACTTTCATCTGTAGAGGCTACTCTATTATGAGGCACAAAGGTATCGACACCTTTTGTCAATGCATTATAGGGGAGATTTGTATCAGCAGGGATACTGACTTCAACTCCGTTATAAGGAAATTTTAAGCATTGATGGTATGTAGATGGAACTGCTTTCATTTCATGAATCCATGGCCTGCCCAGTAAGATATTGTATGATAGAGGAAGATTAAGTACCTGGAAAATGACATCTCTTTCTATAGGTCCCACCTTGATTGGTAATAATACCAGACCTTTAGAGGTCCTTTCTTCTTCATCATAAGCTTTAATTGTTATTTTCTTGGCTGGATCAATGACATTTTCAGAAAATCCTAGTTGTGTAAGTGGACTATAAGTACAAATATTCAACCTCGCTCCTCCATCTATCAAACCACATTTTAACTTTGTGTTTATGGATCATGGCTTCAATATGCAATGACTAAAATATGTAGATGATTTAGCGAGTTTTTATCTTCTTCAGAGAAGGTCAGATGGTGAGGTGAAGTTAGATGACCCACCATAGATTGAAACTGATTAATATCTAAATCTTTTGGAACATTAGTGGTAACGCTTTGTCCAAGATCTCTTTATGAGCATAAGAGAGTTTGAGCAATTCAAAGATGGAGATTTGAGCATTTGTTCTTTTCAGTTGTTCAACAATTCTATATCTAAAGGATGATGATGAAGTTAGTTGTTTAAATTTATCAAATGTTGTATCTTTTTGTTTGTTTGATGAAGTTGGTAGGTTTTATGTTGTTTGAGTATGAGTTGAAGAACTAGCTCCTTGGAGAGTGACTTTTTTTTTTGAACGGGTCATAGCATTTGCATGTCATGATTCATGTTGTTTGTCTTTGATTATACTCACATTGCAATATTCAGGTTGGGAAGACTCAATCATGTTGATGACGTTGTCATTGCTAGTATAAGTGTAATATACTTTGGAACCTCCTTTTCTTTTTGAGGAATCACCTTGTTCGTAAATAGGTAAAGGATCTTTAAATGCTTTGTGATCAGCATTTGTCGAGTGATTCCTAACAACAATTTTACCAGCGTCTATGAGACCTTGAATCTCATGCTTGAGATTCATGCAGTTGTTTGTGTTATGACCTTTATTTCAATGGTAGTCATAGTATTCATTTTCTCTCCACCATTTTGGTTTGACTTCCGGATCATATGACCTATAATTATTTGGTAACGTTATCAGATCATTTGCCAATAAAGTTTTGGAAGCGGATTCGTATGATTCTTCCAGAGGAGTGAGTGAATTTGTGTCTAGGTTTCGAAAGCCAAGGTTTCTCTTTGAACCACTCTTTTACTTTATTCGAAGGATTTTCCACTATGGTTTCATCTTCTTTGAGTGCTTTTGTGCCACTAGCCAAGTTAAATATCATGGGCTTCGAGTTGGTTTTAATAGTGTCTACCACTCCATCATTAACAAAGTTCTTGTTTTTATCTTTGCCATATTTCCAATACTTGTTCTTTTCTTTAGAGCTAGATCCTAGTTGTGTTTCTTTCCAAGGTGAGATATCTCCTTTTTTTATAAGAACATCTTCCATTTGGATAGAATTATCTACCATTTTGTTAAATGATGGGTGTACTTGCATTTGGATACAATATTTCAATTCACGGATCAGATTGTTGACGAATATATCTGTTTTCTCATAATCTCGAATAGGTCGTGAATGTCTAGAGAACATCTTTCTCCAACGTTGGAGGAAAGTGAGAAAAGGCTCCCCTATTTTCTATTTGGTATTGCAAAGCTTGATCATAGTAATGGGGTGTCGAATTTTATAGAAGTATTGTTGTAGAAATAGTTGGATTAATTCTTCAAAAGTTTTCATTCCCTTAGGTAGACTTGAGAACCATTCCATAGCTTGCCCTCCCAAACTTGTCGGGAAAAGGCGCATGAGATACGTTTGGTCATGCATGAACTCCATACATAACACACAAAATTATCTGATATGGTCTTAGGGATTTGAGTTACTATCATATTTGTCAAATTTTGGGATCTCAACTTGTAAAGGAAATGGAGGCATTTCTACATTTTTGTCAAATGGAAATGGGCATATTGTCTCCAAAGAATATTGTTTTGGGGATTTATCCTTATTTTTTAGTTCTGTGATCTCAATCTATAAGGCTTGTAATTGTCTATGTACCATTATTATAGGTGATTCTTCCTTTTTAGTGATGAGAGTCTGAACGTCATAACCAGTAGGAAGTTTAGCGCCTTGTTTTGCTAGTTCTAGAAAATACTCTTCTTTTTCTCTAGCCATGATAACCTTCATCATTTTCGGAAATCTTTATCCTTTTGACATCTATGAATATCAGTTTCTGGAGGTTCAGAGTCTTCAAATTCACTTGAGGAGGAATCATTGTTGGTATCATGAATACTGAGGTTGTCTTCGATATTTTGTTCTATTCTAGGTATAGTAGGAGATAAAGGTTGATCAAAAAATGACACATCTGATGATGAAGGTTTATCAGTGAGCGAGTCCTTTACGTAAAATGGGTTATCTTGATATTAAAAGGATTACCCTTTGCCTTTGGCATCTTTCTTATGAGAACTTTTGGTTTGAATAGGCATTTTTATTGACTGATGTGACCCAAAGTTGTTTGTAATGCAGAAGTCAAGATCAAATTCAGAGCTAGTTGTTTGGTTAACGTATTGATTAAGAGAAGCAACTAAGATTTAGTCTAGTTTTAGGAAAGATCTATCCTATGTAAGATGTTTATCTAAGTTGATTTGAGAGAAGTGACTAAGACTCAATCTAGTTTCAAGAACGATCTATCCTGTAGAAGACGTTATCTAAGTGACTTAAGTTTGATAAGTAGTTGATTGAACTAGCTGAAAGATGATTGACAAAATTGTGCAACACAAATGGCAGATGTACACTATTTTGATCTGTTTATGCTCAGGATGATGATAATCAGTTTTATGTTCATTGTAGACTATTCTAGATTGACAAAATTAGATATTCGTACAGGTTTTACAGGACCAGATGACAGTTTAATAGCTTCAGGATGATGACAATAGTGTTTCATGTGAGTTGCTTCGTAAGACCGTACGTCAGATGGGTATGTTTGAAATGAAAAACTGATCAATGCAATGTTTTATCGTACGACACGGGATGCAGGCTCAAATGAGAGTTCCCTAAATAGGATGACAGATAATCAGGTCTCATATAACACAAGAATGTAGGCTCAAACAACAGACTGCTAGGATTGATGGAATTTCATATGACACAGATATGAAGCAGGATGATAAATCAGAAGACTCGTATGACTGTTTACTGGACAAAGGCAAAATTATGAGTTTTCAATGACTAAGTATGACCATTTTGAGATGGACTGAGTTTTCACTGACTAACGATGACCATTTTTGAGGTGGACTGAGTTTTGACTAGGATGGACTAGTTTTTGACACGGACAGAGCTTTGACTAGGATAGACTAGTTTTTGACATGGATAGAGTTTTGACTAGGATAGACTAGTTTTTGACACAGACAAAGTTTCAACTAGGATGAACTAGTTTTTGACATGGACAGAGTTTTGACTAGGATAGACTAGTTTTGACCGGACGGAGTTTTGATCACTGAGTTTGTTTCTTGTTTTCTCCAGTTTTGGTATTCCAGTTTTAGTTTGAGGGATGAAGACACAGAAAACACGTAATATGAATAATAACTCCAATCACAACATGCAAACCCTATGGAAATTGGTGTGAGAAGAAAAACTTTTCTTGTAGACTCAGGTACACACCCAATAGCTAATCAGAATACAGCCACCGAGTCTCACGCAATGGATTCTCAACACCGTCTTAGCCGACTCCAAATGCTAATGGGGGCACAAAATAACAAGTATCTTGGGAGAGTTAATATCTCTCTTGCACAAAGATTATCCCCCCTTTCGGAGGTGAATTGGGTAGCTTTTGATTTTAATTGGAACTATTAAGGGATCCATTCGGTGCATCGAGGTATAAACTCAATTAAGAGGTCTCCGAGCCTTGAAAACCAAGGTTTAATATACCCAAAGGTACAGAGGAGAGCTATTCCAGAGCATTGTCTTTGACTTTATTTTCATCAAATCATGTTTGTTTTATAGTGGGTTGGAGTACTTGGTGTTTAGTTGTTCCCACTTGGGTCGTTCCCCTCTCACCGACCGTAATGTCTATAGAGTTATTAGCTCCTTGGAAGGGCAGGCCCGCTAAAGATATACAAATCTCAAACTTCAAGAAAATACCTCAAGGGTTTGGATTTTTTATTGTGTATACAGACAAGAGCATACTCTCCTCCCTCTCAAAATTTTCTTAAAATACAAATTTGTTCTTTAACCAAATAGCAAGTTAGGTGCCTAAAAAATGAATTTAATGGATACACGAGTTTGGTTGATTCTCCTCAGGCAACCTGCAAAGACAACGAATCAGTAGTCATATTGTCTTTGTGCGACAAGCATATTCTTCAACAGGCATTCTGCAAAAACTGATTAGGCTGTAAAAATTTCTTAGATAGACAGATAACAAGCCAGGGTCAGCGTCATTATAATCAAAATCGAATAGAGAACCTAAAGAATGAAATCTTTTTTTTTTACCAAAAAATATAGATCCGTACGACAATTTTTACCAACTCATGCGATATTTCGTATAGGATCGTACAATAATTTCAGTTTGTCGTCCGGCACTATGGGAAAACTCGTATGACAATTCATAGAAACTGTACGGATGTAAATTTTTTTAAAAAAAATCTAAAAAATACAAAAAAGTTATTCTCCGAGGCTGAAAGATGTAGTCTTCTGCCCCATGGTGGGTGCCAGAAATGTGTATGTGAAAAAGTGGAATAAGTCTGTAAGTTGCAAGACACAACACTTCAGTTAAGTCATTACATGTATGGTTAGACAAATATAAGAATGAATAATAAAACCATTACAAATCAACCAATTGCCTTCTAAAAGATGCAAGTATAGACTTGCTCTCAGATTTGTATAAGCAATACCAGTGACTAGACTACACCAAGATGAAGGATTTAATCTATATGAGCATGTTATTAAGCTAAATGGATGCAAGATGGATGAAAGATTCAAGCAATATGAGTAAACTAAATATGCAAATAATCTAAATGAAGATGCAATAATCTCAAAAAGAAAGCACAATATATTCAATGACTCCAAAGTGAAAAGTGTATAATAATAAATCTCCAGGGTGTTTTGAATGAGAGATGAATTTATAGAGAATCACAAGAGAGATAAAGAAAAAGCACAATTTAGGATAATTAAAATAATTGAGAAATCAGATTCAGTTAACCTTGAGATAGATTCCAATTATAGTTTAATTGAAATGCATTCAGATTATAAGTTTGAGTTTGTATTAGAGATATAATTTAATTAATTCCATGCACTTGAGATAAAAATAGGTAATTCTATGCAATTCTTTGATTTATTCAAGAAAAAAGTCTTTTCAAAGCAATTGAACTTCTTTTTCTCAAAAGCTTTGAGTTCCAATTTTAGAGAATGATTAAATACCTTTTAATTGCTTTTTCTGATTTCAAGTTAATCTCAATTTAGAAGAAAGAAATAATATCTCAAGTTTGATTTCTCTTTCAATTCAATTCTTTTATTTTATTTTCAATTTAACTCTTGCTTTGCATATTGATTCCTATTTTGTGATAAATCAATTCTTTTTTTATGATTAATGGCAAATTTATTAATTAATTAAATATGCTAGGATATTTAATAAATTAAATACGATAATTGATCAAAATGATTTTCTTGGAGTGATTCAATTAATTAAATAAATATTAAATTAATATTGAGTAATTGATTTGCCATACAATATTTGATGATTAAAGAGTTAATAAATTGTGTGTTCAAGATTGATTTAATTGCCTTTGGTTAGGACCTTGGTGATGTTGTCGAGATTAGGGGCCCATGGTTTAGGTGACCATTTTTAGGGTATTACACTATCAATGTAATGGATCGGATCATAGAAGTTATGAGTGTAGGAGAAGTCAATTGGTTTCCTACAATAATTTTTTTAACTCATCATTTAATATGAATGTAAAAATGTTATAGTTGTCATGAGTTTGGACATATTTCAAAGCATTGTAAAAATAGGAAAATCAAGTAGAAGAGGACAACTCCTAAATAGGATGTGGTAGTCAAGCTAGAGCATACAATTGTAGTTGATAAGAAGAAGGAAAATCAACCGGTTTGGGTTGAGAAAGAAAAGGACAAAGCAGAATCAAGTCTGATAGTGTAGACTGCCCTACATGTAGAAAGAAGAAACTTGTGGGTTGTAGATAGTGGTTGTTCCAACCACATGACCAGTGATAAAAATAAATTTATCAAGCTCAAAGATTGGAATGGTGGCTCAGTGAGGTTTGGAGACAACTCATCCATCAAGATAAATGGAAAAGGTACTCTAAATATTGATGGCAAACTAAAATCACATGATGTATATTATGTGGAAGGACTAAAGCACAATTTGTTGAGTGTGAGTCAAATGTGCGACAAAGGTTATAAATTGACCTTTGATTCTACCAGTTGCTAGATAAAGGGGAGTATCCGTCAGGTTGTAGCATGGAAATGTATACAACCTGAAAGAATGTTTTGAATCCTAATACATGTTGGGACAAGTGGATGAAAGATGGTTGTGGCACAGAAGATTAGGCCACCTAAATTTTGATAATCTAGTTGCAATAAGAAAAAAGGCTTGTGTGAGAAATATACCACCCATCATCAAACCGATAAGCACATTTTGTGATGAATGTGTGAAAGGAAAGTAGACTAAAGTGAGCTTCAAGACAAAAGAATACAACACCTCAAGACCACTTGAACTTGTACATACAGATCTATGTGGTCCAACTAGGACAAGAGCTCTTGCTAGTGAGAGATACTTTATGCTCTTCATTGATGACTATTCAAGAATGACATGGGTCACCTCCCTATATGGTAAATCACAAGCATTTCACAGATTCAAGATCTTCTGAAAAATGGTAGAAAAGGAAAGTGGATGCATGTTGAAATGCCTAAGATCTGACCAAGGTGGAGAGTTCACATCAAATGAGTTTGAATATTACTATGAGAGACATGGAATCATAAGACAATACTCAACCCCCAAGACACCACAACAGAATAGTGTGGTAGAAAGGAAGAACAAGACAGTCAAGGAGATGGCTAGAACCATGTGGAATGAGGAAAGTTTGTTGGATATGTAATGGAAGGAAGTGGTTCATACTTTAGCATATACTTTGAACCAGGTTTAGTTGACAACAAACAACAATATGACACCTTATCAATTGTGGTATGACAGGAAACCCTCAGTCAAGTACTTCAAGGTGTTTGGAAGTAAATGCTTCATTAAAAGAGATCAAGATGTCTTGGGAAGCTTTAACTCCAGGAGTGATGAAGGGATCTTACTTAGTTACACAACTCATAGTAGGGCCTACAAATGCTACAACAAAAGATTAAGAAGAGTTATTGAGAGTGTGCATGTAAGGGTTGATAAGGATATGCATAAAGGAAGACAAGAACAAGTGAATTGGTATGATGATTCTGGTGATGAAGGTGAAGAAGCTTAGTTAGACAATGAATAGAAGAAGCATCCAATAAGGTCCCTAACTGGTATGTGCAGAAAAACCACCTAGAAGAGAAGATTTTAGGTAATAAGAGTGAAGGTGTGCAAACTAGAAGAAGACTTGCTCGGAATGATGAACAAGTCAATTTCTGCCTCATGACTAAAATGGAACCTAAGACATTCAATGAGGCTAGAAATTTTTTAAAATGGATGGATGCAATGGAAGACAAGTTATAGAAAATTGAGAAGAACAAGACTTGGGAATTAGTCCCTAGGTTAGCAGACAAGAACATCATTGGCACCAAATGGGTCTATCGGAACAAGATGAATGAAGAAGGTAAAATTGTTAGGCATAAAGCTAGGCTTGTGTGCAAGGGTTACTCTCAAGTATAAGGTATTGATTTTGAAGAAACATTTGCACTGGTAGCTAGACTAGAAGCAATTAGGATGTTTCTAGATTTTTCAGCCCACAAAGGTTATAAGGTATATCAAATGAATATAAAATCTGCCTTCCTCAATGGAAATTTGGAAGAAGTGTACATGGAACAACCGAAAGGGTTTCTATTTCATGATGATGAAACCTTTGTGTGTCGGTTGAAGAAATCCCTATATGGTTTAAAGCAGGCTCCTAGACTATGGTATTCAAGGCTAGATAAGTAACTGAAGTAGCAAGGTTTCAAATAGGGGAGTGCTGACAACAATATATACATCAAGCCAGTTGAAAACCACATGATCATTATGGTTGTGTATGTAGATGAAATTATTTTTGGAGGTAACAAGGACACTCTATGCAAGGCCTTTGTTGATCAGATGAAAACATAATTTGAGACGTCTATGCTTGGAGAGATGTCATTTTTTCTTGGTTTGAAGGTCTCACAATGAGACAAGGGAAATTTTGCCTCTCAAACCAAGTATGCCCAAGACATGTTGAATAAAGTCCAAATGGAAGATAACAAATCGGTAAGTACTCCAATGGTGACCGAATGCAAGTTGAGCAAGGATGATGAATCACCGGTAGCGGATTAGACATTGTATAGATCTATGATTAGCAGTTTGCTATATCTTACTGCTTCTAGATTGGATATAGTGCAAGCAGTATGCATGCTGGATAGATTTCAAGCTGCACCCAAACAATCACATGTAAATGTAGTCAAGAGGATATTCCAGTATATACAAGGGAAACTTAATTATGGACTATGGTATCCCAAACAAGGGGATTTTATCTTGCATGCCTAAACTGATGTTGATTGGGCAGGCTACATTGATGACTTGAAGAGACAAGTGGTGGTGCATTCTTCCTAGGTAACCGGTTGGTCTCATGGCACATAAAGAAGTGTGATTTCATTTCTCTATCTACTGTTGAGGCAAAATATATTGCTTCCACTACATGTTGTTCTCAGGTGCTATGGATGAAGCAAACCCTCAAGGATATTCAGGTAGAGATGTCTAACCCCATTTCCATCCAGTGTGACAATTCTAGTGCAATTAACATATCAAATAATCCGATTATGCACTCAAGGACAAATCATATTGCCATCAAATATCATTTTCTTAGGGAGAAAGTGGCAGATCACGAAGTCAAGGTAGAATATGTCCCTATAGGTGAACAAGTGGTTGATATCTTCACTAAGCCTCTACCGGTAAACACTTTTGAGTATTTGAGATACAAATTAGGAGTGGTATCACCTACTTCATGCACTTAAATGTGTATGAAGATCTATGGTTCAGGGAGAATTCATTGTAAAATCTCCTATCTATTGGACCATATGTTGGACACAGGGGAGATCAAGTGTTTATGATGCAATAATGACATGCTTGAACTTTTGGGTGTACTAGAAGAGCAAACTGCAGAAGAAGGAAATTGTTGTAGGAATACCCAAGAGAATTTCATGATTACAGGAATCTACTTTCCCAATTGCTAGTACTCATAGTACAATCACATTTGATTCTTATATGTTGTTGGTTGAGCGGATAGTGGTCAAAGGGGGAGAATAAACTGTATAACCAGTGGAGAATGAAGTAGATGGAAGGATGCTTTGAATCTTTGTCATTGTTGTCAAAGGGGGAGAATGGTCAAATAGGCCGGATGACGGAACAAAATGTGTTGACATCAATGCCAAAGGGGGAGATTGTTGGCATTATGTTATCCTTGATGTCAAGCGACATGGAATGGTCATTGGTGAGTAAGTAATGGTGACCGGTATCGATGAAGTAAGTAATGATGTCAACCAATATGAATGATGGAGTGTGTAAGTAGATAGAAAAGGTATGTTACCAGTACACATGAATTGCAACATCTACTGGTAAAGCAGGACCACTAGTGAGCAAGAAAACAAGCAAATAAGAACAGAGGGATGTGATCACCAGTATATAGAGAGAAGTATAAATTAGTCAGTAAATGGACTTAGTGGATGAACCAATATGTTTAATGGAAGGCCAAGATGATCTACCAATAGAGGAAATGTTAGTAGGTATGAAGGTCTACCAGTGAAGTTAGGTTATGCAAGTAAGGTGAGTTGAACTGATAGGGAGTCTTGGTGGGTGAAGGATGTCAAATTGACTTTGCAGTCTAAACATAGGTGGATGTCGACAAGGATAAAAGGTGGACACTAGGTGGTGAACATGCAGAGGTCGATGAAGTGTTCATCGATGTGATAGTCGATAAGCAGGTTGACATTAATGAAGATCCTACAAATCATGGGATGATGGTAGGATGATGTGCCTTGAGGGAGACAGAGTGGCAAGGTGATTGAACTAACCTTGCAAGATGATATAATTCTTGTACTCGTTGGCTGAAGGAAACAACTGAGCCATTAAATGTGATTGACAAAGAAACACTGAAAAGCATGTTGCAAACATCTAAAAATAGAAAACATGCATTGGAAGGAAAGGATATGGCAATGTTGTTTGATATGATGCAGATCATCTTTTCAGAAAAGGAGATCCAATCAGATCTTATATGGATTGAGTTGGTAGAGGAAAAATCTAGCATGCTATCATTTGAATGTTCCTTTTGGTAGGTGTAGACACCTAAAAATGGTCAACGCTTGCGGAGTCATACTTTCACATTTGCGCATTGCCTCATTTTAGGTTTTTGTGTCGCATTAACATTTTCTCCTATGTCACGCACTTGGTCTTTATCATTTGCAAACATTGAGTCCTTCTTCTGCATTCTTCATCTGTCTCACTTTCGAATTTGGTCTTGTTGGCAACAATCTTCAATCATGATTTTGGGTCGATCTTTGTCCTTGTCAATCTTGTCATATTGCGATCGATTCATCATCGATCCTTGTCCTTTTCAATCATGTCAATTTGGTCAATTTGTCATTGATTTTTATCAACCAATCTCAATCAAATCATTTATCAATCCAAAATCATGATCGAATCGATATCAATTATCCTTTGTCAAGACCTAATTGTCATTCTTGCATTGTTAATTCATCTTCTAGGTTTTATGATTTATTCATTTAACCTTGTTTGTCATTTCTCCCTTTAGGTTAAACAATTTATTTATTTATCCTAAGTCTTCTTGTCACAATTAAATGTTTATTTAATTGGCTAATTAATTCCTCCTATTTTTGTAAATTAATGAGAAATTATTAATTTGCATCAATTTTCTAATTTCCAAGTCATCATTTCCAACTTAATTTTCTAATTTCTCCTAAATTCCTAAATGTCTATTTCTATTCCAAAATCTTGTCATAAATCCTTGCATAGCAATTTGTCATAAATTGTCATAAATCATCAGTCAACAAATTTTGCATAGAAAGTGCATAATTTGTCATAAACATGACATAATTTTGCTATTCTTGATTTGAATTTCCATTCGAATCACTATCATGCTAATTTGTTCATCTCTCCAATTTGTCTATAAATTGGATGAATTTCTTCAATCAAATCCCTTAATTCTTAATTGGTAATCAGACTATCGAATTTCTAGTACTCTTGATCAATAATCTTGTCTACTTGCTTTCAATCATGTATGTGCACTTGTAGGTGAGATCCACAACCAAACCATTTGAAGAGGAAAGAAGAACAATGGAGCCGCATGAAGGAGCATTCAAATCACACCTTTGGTTTGCTTAAATTCTAGTTTTGAATGCTTTTGTTTCATGTCTCTATTGAGTGTTGTTTAGGATAGATCATTGCAATGAATGCTTTTGTGATTGAATGATTAGTACGTTTATCTTGTTTGTGATGATTTCCTATTTCCTAACATACATTAATTGGTGAACCCGACGTGAAAACTAACCTTCTAATCCCTTTATTGTGTTTTTGAGTGCTTTTGAGTTGATTTGCAGGCCAAAAACCCAAAAACAGGGTCATGCAGGGTTTTCTGGAGACTTCTGCGCCTGTGTAAGACAACTTGTGCCTGTGTTATGCATTCTGCGCCTGTGTAAATGCATTCTGCGAGTGTGTAAAAAAAAAAAAAAAAATTTTTTTTTTTTGTTGTTTTCATTCTGTTTTTTTTTGCATTCTGGTTTTTGGTACTGATTCTTTGTGCAGCACCTTGGCATACGCATGACAAAGGTAATAAATGAAACTACTAACACATTTTGTGTAGGTTCGATAGTCAAAGACTAAGCATATCAAACTTCTGACTGGGGTTTTGCAGGTTGCCTTGGAGAAACAACTAAACTTGGTGTTTGTCATTAATGTTATAGGCACCTAGTGATTTCTAAATAGGTTGGAATGAACATGTTTTTGCTTTGATTTTTGGTTGTGACATTGGAGTAGGAGAGTATGCTCTCATCCTTCTTAGGGTGATCAGAAATCCAGATCTTCGATACCATGCTCGTTGTTTTGATTGTGTGTCACCTTTAGAGGGCCTGCCTTCCTAACCATTTGCTTTTGCAAGCAAGTGATAATCGTGAGAAGGGAATGACCCAAAGTGAGTACAGCTAGAATACCTTGGCATTCTAACTCACTATAAAAAAATGCTCAATGAGAGAAAGCTTTGAAGGAAGTGTTACGTGGGAATTACAGTTACTTGGGAAGTGATGACCCTTGAACTCTTTCTCATATCAACATCTAAGTAGGGCCTCTTGGTCTAAATCGTGCTTGCGCAACTACATTTGTTTGGTATCTTGATGGGCTTAATGTCTCAATCACGCTTGCGTGACATCAAGGAGCAATGCTTAATAGAAATCCTTACTACACACCTTTTTTTAGAGGCCAAAAACCCTTCTAGTTGCTTGAGAAGGACAAGTTCGGATACTTGGAAGAGATACTAAGTTCGCCATGGGCAGATTTCCATGGGGACTGATGCTTGGCTGCCCTGAGAAGTGAGTGCCATGGAGGGGAGCCCGTGGGGTCAAGCATCTATGTATTCTCCTTGAATCCCATAATGAGTCTACCTCTCAAGTACCTAATGTCCTTGCCTACCATAAGAAATGTGTGAATGAGCATGATTGTCTTGAGTCTATGTTAAAAATATCTTGTCTTCTTTACTTGTCAAAAGTTGAATTACATCTCATTTCAAAAGCAAGACAAATTGATTCAAAACAAGGTTAAACATAAGAGCATTCATCCAACAAAAGTTTATCAAGATTCAAAACTCATCTTCAAACATGGTTAGCAAACATTGTTCAAAATCTTATCTCAACAAGCATGTCACTTACATTTAGGTTCATCCTAGGTTGCATTTTGCAAAGTTCATTGTCAAGTACCAAGGTTAGGTTCCACCTAGGTCATACTCCTTTGCATATCAATAAGAGTCATCCATTTACATGTGTCCTCTTGCATTAAAGTCATACCATTGTCATACATTTGCATTTGCATCCTTGTCCTCATAACATTAGGTCACATTTGCATACCCTAGGTTTCTTCATTAAGCTTAGGTCATTATCATATCATATTAAGATCATTTGCATATTAATTGTCCTTTTGCATATAGTCTCAAAACTAGGTTTTGTCATACTTGAGTAATCCAAATCTTTGATAAACCCTAAGTCATTGTGAGGAAGTCTAGACCTTATCAAACCTTCTGTCCTTTTGTCATCCATGTCATTTCGTCAAACCTAGCTTAGTATCCAAGCATATAGGGGAGACTTTGTCATTTTTGTCCTTTTGTCACTTGGTCCTTTTGTCCTTTGAGGTCTAGACATCATTTCAATTTCCTAAGGGTCTCTTTTAGATTTGCATTCCAAAAATTTTGTCAAAATCTTGAAAAACAAACAAAAACATAGGTTGCAATCTTGCCATAGATTGCATTTTCATCTATTTTAGTTTGGATTTAGTTGCATATCATACATTGTCCTTGAAAAATTCCAAAATTTTTGCATTTGCATAGTGACATGTCTATTGAAACAAGGTTCCAAGCACCAATGATACAACAAAGTTTGACATATCAACCGACAATGCAATCACAATTCTATCCAACCCAACAACAAAGCAACATTGATCAAACTTTTTATGATGAAACAAGTCTCCAAATACAAAAACTAGAGGAGAAACTAGCTCGAGAACAAGAGATTTTGGAACAAAGAGTGAAAAACATTGAGAAGAATAGATCACAAATGTCCAAAGTGTTTCAAAAATTTCCAGGTCAAAATCCAAAGATTGAGCCAATTGATGTAAGATCTCTTCTTGAACGATCAAACATACCAGCTCTCCTCTCCCAAATAGAGATGATGAAACAATTTCAAGAAAAGAGACAACATCAATTTCAACATTATGTGCCTCCACAACAAGAACAAGAAGGTGTTTACTATCAATCAGATTTTCAACCAATACAACCAATGGTTCGACCAATGGTCCAACATATTCAACCAACACAACCAATGGTCCAATTTCAACAATATGTCCAACCAACTATACAATGTCAACAAATGGTTCAACCAATGGTGGAATATCAATGTCAACAACAACAACCAAACATTCAAAAACAAAGGTTGTAGCACACACCAAGCCAAGTTTCAAACATGTTGGAACAATTGAACCAAGTCCAATATCAAAACATGACATCAGACCAGAACCAACTCCTTGCCAAACAAGTTCAAATTCCAGATACAACTATGTCAAAACCTCGAAAGAAAGGTGGCTTTATTGTAATGATCTTAAGGAAATTACCAAGTGATTTCTTTGAGGAAGATCAAAATAATACACCTATGTCTAGCAATGCCTCATCCCCTTGCAAACAAATTGACTCTCCAGTGGCATCTATCCCTACACCTCTAGAAGTTTCACAAGAACCTTCTATATTGTCCTCATCAAACAATATACCCAAGGATGCAATTATCCAAGAGCTATCCATAATTGATTGCCAAGATAATCAAATTCATAATGCACATCCTTGTCATGTTTCAGAAATACAAGACCCAATGCCACCATGCACTTTATTCCCATTACCTATTTTAGAGGACCCCATTCGAAGTCCCTCTTCCTCATGTTCAAGCATTAATTCCTTGCCAGAATCCATCACAAATGTTCAAAGTGCATTTCCTTCATGCCAAAACATTGGTTCCTTGTCATAATCCTCCATGCATATCCAAAGTCCAACCTCATGTCAAGAGGATAATTTAGAGCACGAAGAAACATGTCTTGAAACAAATCAAGATCAAGATCCCAAAACCTTATCATCCCATCCAATTGTTGACCAGGACCCCATATTCCTAGACACTCATGATGATTCCCCTATTCTTGTCCATCCTATCCAAAGTCCTATTGACACTCCATTCCCCAAGCAAGATCAAGATATCCCAGTTCATCCAATCCCAAATGATCCCATTCCATGTCATGAAAAAAATGTCCTTTCAAATCCCATTGGCATTCCACTTCCTAAGAAAGATCAAGATATCCCTTCCATCCTTTATGATGATCCCATTGAAAGTCAAGAGCAAAGCACCTTTAAAGAGGATTCCAATGATCTCCCTCCTTGTCAAGATCAAATTATTCCTTCAGATCCTCCACAAGATTCACTTGTTCCTCCATCTCCTTGTCTTAATGCTCCATATATACTCCAAGATCATATTTCTTGTGATGATCCCATTATTCCTCCCATTCCATCTCTTGAAGAGCCTGTCATTGAACCATGTCCACTACACAATCCTAGTCCCCCACATGATCCTAGTCCATCCCATGATTCTAACGTGTCAGTGCAAGATGTTCATGAACCCTCGACATGCATAATGGGTTCTTCCACTTTGGTGCAATCCGATCCATTTCAAGATCTCATTATTTCTCTCATATCATATCCACCTCATAATGGACTCACGTCTTCTTCCCAAAGCAAAGAGTATCCTACAAGTCAAGATATTCATAAAGGCAAAGGAGTAGGTCTCCATAAGCAAGAACCCCTTCATATCAAAGAAGATCCCAAGGGTCATGTCTACACAACTCACTCTCAAGACATTGGTATCCCTCCTTCAAAATTCAAACATATCCCTTCCCCATCATACCTTCCATCCATCTTAGGTCCTTATATCCCTTCATCCTCTATGCAAGGTCAGCAAAGGCACACATCCTTGAGTAAATTTCATCAATCCAAAAGAACTCCATTTCATTCATATCCACCCATACATTCCTTGCCTCCTCCAAGCAATTTGGATGCCAAGTATAAAAGTCATAATTCTAAAAATCCACATGTATTCAAGGATCAACATGTCCAATATAATCGACATGTCAAAAAAAAAGAAAAATATGATCTATAAAGAAAAAGAAATACCCAAAAGGCCACAAAGGCCCATTGAGCAAAATCAAAAACAAAAGTCAAAATATATATGGGTTCCTAAATCCCTTGTGCAAGCAATGCACTCCAAGGAACCACAAAAGCATGAAAAATTAAAAACCATGTGGATCCCTAAGCGGTTTCTTGAAGCACAAAAGCCTAAAGAAACATCCAACTTGGCATCCAAAATTGCTATTCCTCCATCCAAACCTCTCAAATTTGTTCCTCCATCACTTCCTTCTTCCATTTTGGGCCCTTATGTCCACAAATACCTAGCTATTCCTTCATCAAAATCTCAATATCCAAAATACATCTTTCCTCCATCAGTCCATCACCCCTCAAGGTGTGTGCCAATGTCGATCTTGCCTTCATTTCCATCTGCTCAAGCCCAATTCTTCCAATACCCTATCCATTATCCAATGCATATTTTCCATCCTTCGATCCCTTTGATCCCATCCTTTACATAAATCCTTGCCTTAGTTTCATCTCATTTTCCATGTCCTCATCCTACCAACGTCTTTGAGCATACTTTTAAAGGTCATGGTCCATTTTTTTCAAGGCTACTATCCAAACAAAAAGATGCTTGAGTCCTTCTTCCATCCCCTATCATGTGTCCATCTTCTATTGAAAAAGTCAAAATGAAAAAAAAAAAAGTGAAAAAAAGAGAAAAAAAAAAGAGAAAAGAAAAAAAAAAGTAAAGCAAAAATAATTCGTCCACTGGTGAAAACCTGGCAAACAGGCGCCTTGGGAAAGTACCATGATGAAAACCTGGCAAACAGGCGTCATGTGTAATCTATGAACTTCTTGCATACCGTACTTGGGGGCAGGTTTCCTCCTTCATATCCTTTTGTCCTTCATTGTTCCATTATCCTATCATACCCTGTCATTACCCTTCATATCCTATTGTCCATTTCCTCTTTCCACCTTTGATTTTGACAAGGCTGAGGATCTTCATGAGCATCATGCATCTTGTTTGTAGCTTTCAGTCCATCATAGCTTTTGGTCATTTATCCATTTGCTTATTACAACCTTTCATCCATATTCCCTGTCTTATTGCAACTTTCTACCACTATCCCGTATCCTATCCCGACCTTCAGTCCATGTCCCTTATCCATTCTTGGTCTTGCTTATCCTATCCATATCTTATCACTATCCATACACTCTTTTTCATTCCTTGATCTTGATCTGACATAAGGACGTGAAATGCAAAACATATTTTCAAAAACCTCTTGACATATCCCTCATGTCACTGCTTTACATTGTCATATCCAGTCTCTTGTCCCATCATGCAATAGCCCTTGAAAATTGCATCCGTATTGTCTCCATGATAAAAGGCCTTTGTCTTCCCTCTATCCACCATCATTTCAGCAAGCCTATTTATTCACCTCTCATATTCCCTACCTTGCTAGACACTGGGGGCAAAATCTTAAAAATCAAATAATGTTTGGAAAAAATTAACAAAAAAAATTGAAAAATGTTTGAAAAAAATCTCAAAAACATTTAAAAATGTCCTGAAAAAATCCTTAAAAAATTTTAAAATGTCCTGAAAAAATCTCAAAAACATTTAAAAATGTCCTGGAAAAAATCTTCAAAAAAATCGAATAATGTCCTAAAAAAATATCTAAAAACTGAAAAAAATGAAAATCCCTAAAAATCATAAAAAGTCCTAAAAAACTGAACACAAAAACATTTAAAAACATTAAAATCCCAAAACAAGCATTTTGGCAATAAATAACCCCTCTGTGCATCAGACAGATCCCCGAGTATACATCCCTCTAATGACAATCAATCCAACACTGTGCTTTAATGAAATCACGCATTAACAGATGAACTTTTTACTCAAACCAGACATTCAAACTGATCGCACTTGTCATATCAATCAACCTCCAAATCATTTTCCTTGTTCCTATTATCATGGGTCTTATACAGGGTGTGGTATACTCGAAACCAGACTGTGTCCTGTCTTAGACGGGGTACCGCATTTCCTGAAACCAGACAGCATGATCGTCCTATCAACACTTTCAACTTTTGACAATGAAGATCAAGATGTTTGTTTGATTTGTTGGAATTTGTGCATCTTATATTTTTATTGATTTATCTTTAGCTTCGGTCATGTTCCTATGTTGCTCGATGATGTCACTTAGTGATTTAGAGTGACCGGGATGGTTCATGATCTCTTTCTTTTTTTGTGATTGTTGTTTGTCTGTGATGTGTCTGTCTTTTGCAAAAAGGGTTGCATTTCAGCTCTGGCCTTCAATGCCATGATGCTACGCATCCATTTTGCTACATAAAAATAAAGGTTCTCACCTACAAAGTGCATTATTGAAAGCAAGTTTTTCTTCATCTCTAACTGTCCTCTGTCTAATTTCTGCTTACTAACATTTCTTCCGTCAGTCTTGTCAATTTGTTTGCTCCTATCATTTTCTGTCATTCTTATCGATCAATTGGCCTCTTTTCTAGATGTTTCTGGCCAATTCCTCGAGGGGGCATGCATATGTCATTATTATTGTCTGGGGCATTTTCATTACTGTTCTTTGAAACAACGCTTAAAATTGCATTGTCTCAAAGAGGGGCAAAATGTAGACACCTAAAAATGGTCAACGCTTGCGGAGTCATACTTTCACATTTGCGCATTGCCTCATTTTAGGTTTTTGCGTTGCATTAACATTTTCTCCTATGTCACGCACTTGGTCTTTATCATTTGCGAACATTGAGTCCTTCTTTTGCATTCTTCATCTGTCTCACTTTCGAATTTGGTCTTGTTGGCAACAATCTTCAATCATGATTTTGGGTCGATCTTTGTCCTTGTCAATCTTGTCATATTGCGATCGATTCGTCATCGATCCTTGTCCTTTTCAATCATTTCAATTTGGTCAATTTGTCATTGATTTTTATCAACCAATCTCAATCAAATCATTTATCAATCAAATCATTTATCAATCCAAAATCATGATCGAATCGATATCAATTATCCTTTGTCAAGACCTAATTGTCATTCTTGCATTGTTAATTCATCTTCTAGGTTTTATGATTTATTCATTTAACCTTGTTTGTCATTTCTCCCTTTAGGTTAAACAATTTATTTATTTATCCTAAGTCTTCTTGTCACAATTAAATGTTTATTTAATTGGCTAATTAATTCCTCCTATTTTTGTAAATTAATGAGAAATTATTAATTTGCATCAATTTTCTAATTTCCAAGTCATCATTTCCAACTTAATTTTCTAATTTCTCCTAAATTCCTAAATGTCTATTTCTATTCCAAAATCTTGTCATAAATCCTTGCATAGCAATTTGTCATAAATTGTCATAAATCATCAATCAACAAATTTTGCATAGAAAGTGCATAATTTGTCATAAACATGTCATAATTTTGCTATTCTTGATTTGAATTTCCATTCGAATCACTATCATGCTAATTTGTTCATCTCTCCAATTTGTCTATAAATTGGATGAATTTATTCAATCAAATCCCTTAATTCTTAATTGGTAATCAGACTATCGAATTTCTAGTACTCTTGATCAATAATCTTGTCTACTTGCTTTCAATCATGTATGTGCACTTGTAGGTGAGATCCACAACCAAACCATTTGAAGAGGAAAGAAGAACAATGGAGCCGCATGAAGGAGCATTCAAATCACACCTTTGGTTTGCTTAAATTCTAGTTTTGAATGCTTTTGTTTCATGTCTCTATTGAGTGTTGTTTAGGATAGATCATTGCAATGAATGCTTTTGTGATTGAATGATTAGTACATTTATCTTGTTTGTGATGATTTCCTATTTCCTAACGTACAGTAGGAACCCTCAAATATAAATATGTGAACTCGAGACTAAAGAGAATGATGTTGGATGAGAGTTTAGAGTAAGAAGAGAGCTTGAGCAAGAAGAGAGACTATATGCCTGATAGTTCTTTCATAGAAAGTTAGAGTGTGGAGTTAGCAGGCTAAACTGGTGAGAGCTTCTAACCAGTAGAGATAGAGTAACCGGTAAACTATTCTAGTCTTAATAGTTAAGCCTATCAGTAGAGATTGAATGGTTAGGAAGGCATCAAAGTGTGGTACTCTATAGGGTGAGGTTCTAAGAAAGACAAGAGTGGCAAAGAGTAACTGATAAGAGATCAGAGAGAAATCTGATAATCGACAAAAGGACTGGTGAAATAGAGGAAGTTGGTAACTGACAGACATCAGTTGATCAGGTGTTGCAGAACTCATTTGCAACTAGGTGCTTCATTGCATTAAAATTATATTTCATTGTATTACACCGAGTTGGTGCTTGGTGTAGGGGTTGGTTCTCCTTGGGTTGGTGCCCTAAATCAATAGGGGTTGGTGCTCCTTGGGTTGGTTTTCTAAATAATTGTAACCTGTTGTTTCATTGTGAGGCTGGATTGGAGTAGTAGACTCCATCAGTATTTCTCACCAAGGTTTTTCCCATATAGGGTTTTCCTTGTACGTCTGGTGTTGTGGGTTATTCATTTATGTGTTTGCATCTTTTGATATAATCTCATATCTTACCGGTTTGATTGCTTAGTGTTTAGGTTGTTAACCGATACTCAAAACTTGGTTTAAAAAGAAAATATTTTAGGAACCATTGATTCACCCCCCTCTTAGTGGTATATTGTGTTCAACATAGTACCCACATTGATAGTGTACGTTTCTTCTATCAGTAAGGTTGACCTATCTTGTTGTGGAGGAACAATGGTAGGGAGGTCAAGTGCTTGATCCAAGTTTTCACTTTTGGATATGCCCTTTGTTTTTACTTTTTCCTCATCCAAAGGTTCCTCAAAAAGGTTTTCACCTAAGGAATCATGATTTTTCTTTTTATTATCTTTTTTGTGACTAAGGGCATTGAGCTAACTACCGAAGTATCCATTCTCATGTAATTGAATCCCATGAACTCTGTTGCAGTCTGCTAAATTGTGCATAGTTAGGAGAGCCATGAGAGCATTGATTTTAGTGATTAGAATTAACATGACTCAAAAATAAATTAAGACACACATACACAAGAGCACCAAGATACCCTAGGAAAACCTCCCTCTTGGAGGTGAAAAACCCAGCAAGAATCCTTAAAATTTACTCAACTATAATCAACAAGTAGTTTTACAAGTTCACTTCAATTCTTTAAGCATACATGAAATAGAACTTCAATCTAGGGCACAAACATAAGACTTATCTGTAATTCACTGTCTAGTAGATGAAAATTATCTTCCTAACAATGTAGCATATTTTCTTCTGTAGATCACTGCCTGTGAAGTGGAGTCCCAGTCTCTAAGGAGTGTTCTCTGCCCTTAGATAGCATTTGTTGCCTTAGATAAGTATTCACTACATTCACTACTTCAGATAAGCATTCACTGCCCTAGAGTCTAGCTCTAGATTTGTTGATCACGGATGGTGATCAATGAAGGAATTTGCAGATCACATACAATAGAAGTTTGCTAACCTTGCAAAGGTAATTTGCTAAGGGTGAATATGTTATATTGATTCTTTCATTGCCTTAAATATATATGAGTTTTTATATCCTATTTGACTTAGGTTGGCCTTTACAATAAATTTATAAGGCATCTAAAGTTGGTGCCCAAAATAGGGTCTAACCCATAATAATTACAAGTTACATATTACAGGGTCAACCCTATCACATCAATAAGTTACATTTTACATATTATAAATTATATCACCCATTTAGGGCCCAGGATGAATCACAAGTTACAATGCCCATTTAGGGCCAGACCCAATTACAAGTTACACAAGTTGAGCACCCAAACAGGGCCTACCCTTAACATTCACAAGCTACATAGTATAATCACATAAGTAGGCCCATTAAATATTTACCAAGCTAGGTCGGTCTGATCAAGGGATACAACCTAGCTACATCTCAACACTCCCTCTTAGCTAGGGAGGATACCTTGAATAATCAAGTTACACCATGACCATGCGTCATGGACTCTTTCAATGATATCCATCATGCATTCCCATAGAGGATGGTTCCAAGATAAATCGTGGATTCCTTCCATTATATTCACCATGCATGCCCGCGGAGGAAGAATTCAATATACATCATGAAATCTTTCATGATACCCATCATGCACACTCACAGAGGATGAATCCACCTTGCATTACTTGCAAAGGGTGGAAGAGGTCTTACACCTCACAAATTATCTACAAAGAAGTATAAAATATCACCTTGCACTCTGCAAAGGGTGAAAGAGGTATTACACCTCAAAGAAACTACCACCTTGCACTCAACAGAGGGTGGAAGATACACACAATATTATCATAGGATCTCAAAACTCCCTCTTGGCCAAAGTATATTTTAGAGAAACAAGGAACACATGTTATTTCTATCAAAACATCATTGAAATAAATTCAAAACTAATTTGAATTCAAATGGTTAGCCATACTTCTGAAATCCAACACTAGAGATATCAATTTATTTGTAAATCAGATTTCAACATCAATGGTTAGAAATCAACAACATGTTTAAGCTTTACTAATTATAATCAGCAACAATGCATTCACTGAGGATTATGAGGAATATGTAACTCCCTCTTAATCCTTATCTAAGTAATAAGTTCACTAGTTAATTTACTCCTATCATAGTTTTAAGGATCTATCAATTATATCCTTAATTGAAAGTGTGAGTTGAAATCTTGTATAGGCTATCATGTCTAATCCCGATGGCACGAAATGATTTGATGTTGGACTCCTTAGGCCATTTAAGAACTCTTCCTTCAAAAAATACAACCTGATAACCTTTATCTTCTAGAGAAGATATAGAGATTAGATTCCTTTTTATTCCAAGTACAAACAAAACATTACTGAGATGAAGGTAAATACCAGAATCTAATTTTAAGTAGAGCCAAAACCTCTTACTGTATAATGAGCATTGTCAGTAATAGTTACATGAAGGTTGGAATCCTTCTCCACCAAATCTAAGAGATTCTCTCGATAGCCTGTGATGTGTCTAGATGCACCACTACCAATCATCCAAGTGCTACTGTCTAACTGAACATTGCTTGACAAGGCTGAAACAAAGAGGAATTCTTCATTATTCTTTTGTTCCAAGACTTCATTTAGGTTCACTTCTCCTTGCTCACATTGAGACTATTAGTCCTTTGCAAAGTGACCAAACTTGTTACATCATAAGCATCAGATGTGAGATAAGTCCTTTGGTTTCTTCCTTGAATCAGGAGCAGAGGGTCTAGAATCTCTATTTCTCTTGAAGTTATTCTTCTTCCAATGGCCACCTTCCTTCTTAGTTGTGAGGACATGATGATCACTATCATGAGGACTTCTAATTTTTCCTTTCGCAACCAAGTGAGATTCCTCTTGACTGCAATCTCCTCTCAATCGATCAATTGAGGGAGTTCCACTCTTGCACTAATTCCTTGAATAAAGGGCTCCCATGTAGAAGGAAGACCATTTATAGTTGTCATAGTTAAGTCATTGTCTTCAATAGTCTTCCCAATGGTATAACTATGATCCCTTAGCTCAGAGATCCTCATGAAGTAAGTAGCTATAGCTTCTCCTTTCTCCAATCTGATGTGAGAGAGTTGATTCCTTAAGGCAAGTATGTAGCTAGTGTTGTTGACTTCGTACATCTTCTCCAATGTGTTGAACATCTCTTTCATAGTCTTCTTCTTGGAGATGAATGAAACAATGTGATCTTTGATGGAATCAATAATCATCCTTTGTGCTTGGTAGTCCTTCTTCTTCCACTCTTCCTTCTCCTTTTTTTGATTTGAGGTTCAACATCATCCTTGCCGACGTATTCAACAAGGTCCTTTAAGGCCATCAATATTCTGACCTTCCATGAGGTATAATTGGTGGAACCTTCCAACCTATCTTCAGTCCTAAGATAAGAAGCCATGTTGACCTAAACTTGACCAGTAGGTTAGACCAAAAATGATTGTAATTGATGAATCTGATCACAACTATTACAAACCAAGCTCTGATACCATGTTGATTTTAGTGATCAAAATTAACATGACTCAGAAATAAATAGAGACACATACACAAGAACACCAAGATACCCTGGGAAAACCTCCCTCTTGGAGGTGAAAAACCCAACAAGAATCCTTAAACTTTACTCAACTATAATCAACAAGTAGTTTTACAAGTTCACTTCAATTCTTGAAGCATACGTGAAACAAAACTTCAATCTAGGGCACAAACATAAGACTTATCTGCAATTCATTGTCTATCAGATGAAGATTATTTTGCTAACCATGTAGGATATTTTCTTCTACAGATCACTGCCTATGAAGTGGATTACCATTCTCTAAGGAGTGTTTGTTGCCTTAGATAAGTATTCGTTGCATTCATTGCTTCAGATAAGCATTCATTTCCCTAGAGTGCAACTCTAGATTTGTTGATCACAGATGTTGATCAATGAAGGAAATTGTAGATCACATACAACAAAAGTTCGCTAACCTTGCAGAGGTAATTCGCTAAGTGTGAATATATTATATTGATGGTGTTGGCTTGATGATGATTGTAATGAACTCATCATATGTTGTTATTGATGAAACACATACACACACACATATATTCATATTGTCTACCAGTGTAACTCAAAGTTATTTATACTATAACTGGTATACTAGAGGTTTATTTCTAATCAATACTTGGTGGCAACTGATATATGCATAGGAGACAACCAGACAACCAGTGGATCAACATAACTCAGCAGTAATATGGAGATCCAATGGAGATTATCACAGGAGCATCAAGGATAATGGCTTATATGTTTTAACTCCAACTAGTATTGATTGTTCCAACTAATATTTGCTGATTGTGTGATGAGTTATCACAAGTCGTGATGAGTTATCCCCACTAACAAGATTTCACGGTATTTTTGTGATGAGTTATGATCACTTGACTAGATACACTGCACCTAGGTAATTGTGTTATGATTTCTAGAGGCTGACATGAAATCTAAAATGTCTATATATTGACATCACAATGAATTATTTTTGTATGAGCGAAAGTGATATGCTATGTGTAAAAGGCATAAGTGTTAAGTCACAGAGTATGTTGGTAAAGAGGAGTTAAGTGCGCAGAAGAGGATCTATACAAGCAATTTATGCTATCACTAGATCACACCACTTGTTGTTTTATAACCACTGTAACACTCAAATCCCCTAACTGGGTAAGCTCTAACAAGCTTCATTGTGTTGGCAAATGCACACTCCAATGAGATATTGTAGGTGATTGAAGGTTTTTTCATTGATGGCAACCTTACAATCCTATGAAACCGGCAAGGCAATTTACCGACACTAGCAAGGTCAGACTCTACACCAGCACATAGACCATTGGCACTGGCAGTGAAAGGAAGCATACCGGCACAGAAACCGACAGGAATTTTGTTTATAATATATTTTGTTAATTATTGTAAAATCATTGTAAACCGACTTGGCAAGTTATAAAATGACTCATATATATAAGAGTTCATTGTAGAACATTGTAGGTAATAATAAAAGAAGATGGAAGGAGATTATTAGGCGAAGTAAGGTAGAACTATTATGCGAATTATAGGTTAAGGGTTTATGTATAAAGCAAAGCTATAAACCGGTACTGGATTTGGCACAGTAGATGCCATTTTGAAGCAGTACAAGACATTGGATTTATATAATACATTTTGTAAGTCAGTGAGACTTCCCATTTTGTAATTGAGCAGTGAGCTCTAGGCACTTGGTCTTCCTGCATGTGCAGGCCCCTATTGTAGTAGTAATATTCTCTTATTGGCCAATAAGTGAATATTGTGGCTCACAAATCCCACCGAGGTTTTTCCCACACCGGGTTTCCTCGTTAAACTACTTTGTTATGGTGTGTTTGTCATGTGGTTGTTGTTATCTCTATTTATTGCATTACTTTCTATTTACTCGTATACAGTATTGATATGCTTTACATGTTTTAAGTTAAGAAAATAATTTAACCAGTTAGATACTAATTCACCCCCCCCTCTCAGTATCTGTGGGAATCCTAACAATTGGTATCAGAGCTTGGTCCTCTATTTTCAGAAGCCTAATAGCTTGAGGAAGATCTTGACACTGGTAGAGATGGAAAACTTGATGAAGCAATTAGAAGGAGCTCTCTCAGAATATGATGCAGAAAAGTTGAAAAATATTAAACTTGAAGATGATCTAAAAGCTACACAGGATATCATTCAAGCACTTCAAGAAAATCTTACTATTGCAAGAAACAAGAGAAGAGAACTTTGTGAAAAGATGCAAAATGAGAATGATGAAAAGGAAACTCTTAGTGATCTGATGAATAAGTTGAAACAAGAAAACATGACAACAAAGAATGAGATACATGATATGACTATGAGATTTTGTAAAGAAATTGAAGATAGAAAAAAGAATGAAGAAGATTTGACTAGAAGACTAAGTGATGCTACAAATAAAAATACAAGACTTAGTTATGAAAATGATATGTTGAAGATAGATCTGATGCATGCATAGAATGACTCAAATGAACTCATGAGACAAAAAAATATCTTGGAAGGAGAACTGGCTGCTGCCAATTAGCACAAAGAAAAATTCAAGAAAAGTTTAGAAGAACTTGGTGACTTGCTGAAGAATCAGAAACCAAATGGTGACACTAATGGCCTTGGCTTTGAAGCTAGTGAAAGCTCTAGTACTGCAAACACATAGGATCATGGCAAATCGGTAAGAGAACCAGCTGCCTATAAATTTAATGGCAAATGCTTTAACTATAACAAATATGCTCATAGAGAAAATCAATGTAGATCTAGAAATTATCAAAGAACAAATACACCCACCGATCAATGTTCAAAATGCAACAAAGTTGGTCATAATTCAAAAAATTGTAGAATGAATGTAAGATGTTATGTTTGTGGAAGATTTGGACACTTATCCAATCAATGCAGAACACAAACCGGCATAGGATATGGGAAAGCTATTCAGAAAAATAATGTGACTCTCTATGCCTATAACAAGATTGGATATATTGCTAAATTTTGTAGAAGCAAGTCCTCATCGGCAAATAATAATGGTGCTAGTTTGAAAGGTAAAGAAAAGGTTGAAGAAGTAAAGTAGGAATTCTCAAAACAATGGATCAAGAAATCAGAACTAAATGGTGATAGGAACACTCCTCCACCAATAGAACAGAGTAACACTCCACCGACAGGAGACTCTTCATCTAACTAAAGAAAATTCTTTGAGGGTTTGGCAATCAAATGTAAAACATGCTATAATTCCCTCGGTTAATGGAAAGAAGTTGAAATTACTTCCATACCAGTAGATAAGTTAAGTGATTACTTAATTGACAAGTATTAAATGTGGTGGTTGGCAAAAATAACATTATAAATCAGTGTTTTGGCTCCAATTTCATTTCACCGAGCATTCAAATCTTTGAGAGCATGAAAGTTCCTGAGCGAAGGCATTCCAAGCAAAGAAGAGAAGAAATTCATCAAGCAATCATCCTTAAGGTAGATAAAGGTATTTATATACATGGCTTCTTCATCTATTCCTAAATTCATAGCAAACCCTACTGTAGTCGAAGTGATTAAATGCCCTAGACCCATATTCTAGTTAGTTCCTCAGATTGCCAAGAAAGATGATAATGTTGGTGCATTTTCTCAAATCCCCAAAGGAGTAGTTTTTGTTGAAGACCCTAGAATGTACATACATTGTCACATAGAAGAATTAGGTGATGAGAAAATCAAGAACATGTATAAATCTGTAATTTGTGATGAAACCAGTAATGTTAAACCTGAGCACAAGATAGTGGAAACCCTAGGTTTCACTAAAATTCTTAGTATTCCAGATTTCCCTAAGGATGTTATAAGGATAGTTTTAAGAAGGGTTCATGGTGAATTCTTCTAGTTGGACTCAGTTCACAAAATTATAAAAGAGGTAGTAAAAGTTGTGATAGGGTTACCTTCCACTAGTAAAAAGCCTGATAAAACAAAGAAGGTCTCAAATGACCTAGTGATTAACCTAACAGGTGCAACATCTGATAAGAGATCCTTAAGAGTAAATGATGTAACTAACATCAATGCCAGATTCATTAGCATGATTTTAGGCTACAAAATCACAAATGCAAATAGGTTAAATTCAGTCTCTAGCCTATGCATAAAGACTGCCTATGATATGATTAAAGATAATGCAAAATTAGATGTGTGTGAATGGTTGAAAGATGAACTTATTGACAATCTTGGAAAGATAAAGAAAGACAAAAAGGGGACATTTGGATTTGGAAACCTACTTGTCTATTTAATGCTACACATAACAAAACAAGTGCTCGATATCGGTAACAAAAATATTGGTTTTGATATACCGGTAGGCAAACAATTGTTTGATTTACTAAATAATATGGGTGAAAACAGAGAAAAGAATATAAATGAGTACTTTCAGGCGTTGAAGACCTGGATGAATACCAGAGTTAGATTATCACAAGCAATTGTAAATAAGTATAAGGATGAAATATGCTTTGTTATTAAGAAGGATGAGATTTGGATGGAGGTAGTTATCCCAAAAACCATTTGGGTTACTAAAATGGGCTATGAAATTGATTACCATATAATTAAAACATATGCAAAAGCCCTCTTGGAAGCAACCAAGGAACCTAAAGAAGAGGTATTTGGGAGTGTTGAGACTATTGTAAATCAAATCCAATCAAAGAAAAGGGTAAAGAATGTGGAAGCAATAGTTAGAAGAGGATCTAGACAAGCTAAAGCTATCAAAGAAGATGTATTTAAACAAACTGGTATTACGGAAGATGAGTTAGAAGCACTATAGCCAGAAACTCACCTTTCACTAGTTGCAACCTCTTCAGAAAGTGATATGCTAGCTGCATTTAAAAGAGTTGTGAGAAAAAGGGAACCTTCACCAGTATCTACACCTTCTCCTAGAAGAACCAGACAGAAACAATAGGCAGTAAGGCCCCCGGCTAGAAAAGTAACTCCAAAGAAGAAGTTAACACCCAAGAAGAAGACTCAGCAAACCATTTCTCCAATTGACAAACTTCTAGATGAAATAACAGAGGATGGAGAGCTGAAGAACATCAATAAATTGTATGATTCATTATCAACTGATGACAAGGAAAAAGTTGAGAATAGTGTAATTCTACACTTGGACATTTACAAGAAATTTTTAATGCAAGTTGTAGATGAATTACCGACAGAACTATTTAAAAGACTTGAAGCTAAAAGGCAAGCTGTTGTAGAGCTTGATAAGAAAATAAAAGTTGAAAAACTACTTGCTGTTTATCCTATCAACTCACCAAAAGAGATAGATGATCTAATCTTTGAGGCTAACCAGTCAGTATTTTCAACTGCACACCGGCATGTAGCACTTATGGTTGGTAGATTGAATGAGGTAGCAGAGGAAACTGCTAATGCATGGGACATATTCCTTGTAGAGAAGGAAAAGTAGGAAGAATATAGAAACCCTAAACCCATCAAGGTATATCAGAAGGATAAGGGAAAAGGCAAGGTTGGTGGACCACCTAGCATAAAAATAATAGATAACTTATCCCCACCGCCTCTAGATACTCCACCGGTAATTACCACTGATAATCAACTGGCTAGTGAGAGTAAGGACATACCACAAGAGGACACAAATCCCAATTCTGAGGTGTTATATACAGTGGACATTGACACTCAGAAAGTCAATATTGTGGTAGATAAGGATACAACAGGGAAAATAGATATGGCTAATGAGCCACCGGTAACAGATAGTACAGAAGGTAAACAGACAAATGATAATACTGAGCAATAGGCAGAGAAACAGGCTCCATCACAGAAATAGGTTCATACAAAGACAGTGCCACTGGTATCAGCTGAGCAATCCAAACCTTTGCTTAAAGAAATGGAAACACAAACTGACCTACCAGAGGTCACCAAAAGCAGGGAAATTACTCCCACTGATGGAATATAGATTGTTGGTTCATCAAATGCAAAATTCAAATCGACTAATGTAACAGAAGTTCTTTTGGATTCCATAAAGAAGATAATAGATTGTAGCTCACAAGCATACAAGGCAATAGATGATACCATTCCAATTTTGAAAATGATAGCACCTAAATGTAAGGTAGATAATAAAGATTCTTTGAGTCAACTTGACACTTTGTCTAAGTATATTACTGACAACACTATGACAGTTGAACAAATAAAAGAGGGAGCATTCAAGGAGAGATTAGAGAAGGAAAAACAAAAATTCTTTGAGGAAGAAATAAAGAAGTAACAAGGCAATTTGACACACTTTTACCAGAACTGTGAAGAACATTGAAGGAATTTAAAACTTTGTACAGGGATAAATGTAAAACTAACTTTTTGACAGTTGATATAGACAAGAAGATCAACAAGATACAGGAGGAAATAAATCAACTAGCTGATAATTTCATTAACGCATCTGATTCATTATCAATTTTTGAGCAGAAAATAATAGGTTTTGAGGAAGAACTACTAAAGTTGGAAAGAGAGAAGGAAATAGTAAAAGGAAAGGCTAAAGATCTAAAATGGAGACTTAGTCCAAAATTGGACTACCTCACCTCCTTAAGAAAAGAAATATCTAATGCTTTGATTCAAGGACAGAAAACATCGGCAGAGAAAATGCAACACCTCACCGGTAGAGTTCAGAGGACAAAGACCGCAATAAAAGATAGCAAAAAGTTCATCAAAAGCCTGAATCTAGTTTTGGTAGATCTTTTTTAGATTGTAACCAACCGGTTACAAGGGTGAAAATGGAAACCACACTCAATTGACACTTTGATAACCTTTGTCATTGATGCCAAAGGGGGAGTAGTGGAAGAGAAAAATAATCAGTAAATGACTCATCAACTCAGGGGGAGTACACATTCTTTTGTTACTCAATTTTTGGTAATTCCTTTAGATTATTTTTGGATAACAATTTTTGGATTTTTCTCATGAGTGTTGCCATCAATGCCAAAGGGGGAAATTGTTGGCAAATGTACACTCCAATGAGATATTGTAGGTGATTGAAGGTTTTGTCATTGATGGCAACCTTACAATCCTATGACACCGGCAAGGCAATTTACCAACACTAGCAAGGTCAAACTCTACATCGACACATAGACCACCGGCACCGGCAGTGAAAGGAAGCATACTAGCACAAAAGCTGACATGAATTTTGTTTATAATATATTTGTTAGTTGTTGTCAAATCATTGTAAGTCAACTTGGCAAGTTGTAAAATGACTCATATATATAAGAGTTCATTGTAGAACATTGTAGGTAATAATAAAAGAAGATGGAAGGAGATTATTAGGTGAAGTAAGGTAGACCTATTATGTGAATTATAGGTTAAGGGTTTATGTATAAAGCAAAGCTATAAACCAGTACTGGATCTGGCATAGTAGATATTATTTTGAAGCAGTACAGGACATTGGATTTATATAATCCATTTTGTAAGTTAGTGAGACTTCCCATTTTGTAATTGAGCAGTGAGCTCTAGGCACTTGGCCTTCCTACATGTGCATGCCCCGATTGTAGCAGTAATATTCTCTTATTGGCCAGTAAGTGAATATTGTGGGTCACAAATCCCACCGAGGTTTTTCCCACACCAGGTTTCCTCATTAAACTATTGTGTTATGGTGTGTTTTTCATGTGGTTGTTGTTATCTCTATTTATTGCATTACTTTCTATTTACCGCTATACAGTATTGATATGCTTTACATGTTTTAAGTTAAGAAAATCATTTAACTGGTTAGATACTGATTCACCCCCCCTCTCAGTATCTGTGGGAATCCTAACACATTGTTCAAATCCTCTAACTGGGTGATCCATTAGTTTGGATTTATAATTCCTTCACCGAGGTTACTCCTTACAGGGTACTACCTTTTACAAGGTATAGCTTTTAACTAAGCTTTGGGATCTTTAACATGATTTGCTCCTAGCAGAGCATTTGTAGACCCTAACCGGTTAGTTATCTATTACCGCAGATAGTTAACTTGTGAGTCCCATATCACCGTGGTTTTTACCTATTTGGGTTTTCCACATATAAACACATGTTATGGTGGATGTTGTTATATCATTTTTTATTAAATTCATATTGTTTAACAAACTTGTTCTATTTATCTACCGGTCTATGTTTAAAGTAGTACTATTTTTGGTGTGACTAATTCACCCCCCCTCTCAGTGCTTTACAAGTCCATCAATTGGTATCAGAGCCTAACTTCCTTAAAGTCTAATCGCTTGGAAGAAAACCCTAAAGCTATCATGGGGATAGTAGCTACTTTGAGATGGCTAGAGAGCTTGAGGCTAGTAGGAATGAGCTTGAAACCCTAAGCATCAAACTAAAAGCTTCTCAAGTTAAAAGAAGAGAGATAATTGAATAGCTATTAGAAATATCTGATAATAGTTATTCAGATGAGGCCAATATTGATGCTTTAGCTGAGGAAGTTGAAAAACTAAATGGTGAAAAGCTAAATTTGAGGAGAGAGATAGAAGGTCTTACTATCTGCATGAGTCAGAAACTGGAAGCGAGGAGAACTGTTGAAGATCTCACAAAAGAAAGAGATCATGAGATTGCCAAGATCAAGTGAGAGAATGCTACCTTGTATGAGAGTTTGAATGCATAAAGAGAAGAAAAAGAGAACCTACAACTAGATCTTGAATTAGCATCATCTCTGAGAGAGAACCTGTCAAAACATAATGAATATCTCACCACACAGCTCACTGAAGCAAATGGGAAATTGGAGAAGTTCAAAAAAAGTTCTATGTTGCTAGATGAACAAATTCAATCACTAAGGATGAATGGTGATACCTCTGAACTCGGTTTTCACACATCTGAAAAAGGTGAATCCTTTGGTACCAAGAGCAACACTCTTAAGAATAAATCTGCTCCTAAGATCAAAAAGCCTACCGGTAAGAAGGTCTTTAAACCTATTTGTTTTGTTTGCCATAAACCTGGTCACACTGCAAATACTTGTAGAGACAAACCTAATATAAATGCAAGCTAAAATACTAATGTTAGGTATGGTCCAAGAAATTTGAAGGTCATTGCTTCAAATGTAGAATGTATGGACATAGATCAGTTGAATACAGATATGGAGTGAATAATCCTATACCACATATGCATTCAAGACCAAATGGCAACTGGATGAGAAATTTTGACAACCGGGTCAACATGAACTGGCAAAGACCCTGCGGCCACTGGTTTAATCCATTTGATATGGAAAAGATAACAAATGTCATTTGCACCATCTTTAATAACTTTGGTCATGTGGCTATGAATTGTAGAAGAAGAACTGGGAGGGGTAATGCAGGACCTTGGAAATCATGTGGTATGGCCTGCTATCAATGTCACAAACTGGGACACTTGGAAAAATTATGTAGATCTGGAAAGAAAAACTTGGTCAACCCTCCTAAAGATCAAAAAGGAAAGATGAAAGTTAATGTTGAAGAAACCAGAGAAGAAATGAATTGAATATGGAAGAAGAAGAGTGATGAATCACCTAGAGAAGAAACTGTTCCTTCACCAAATGTGGAGAATCCTACACTGGTGAATTAAGCCCTTTTTATATGGCTAAGGGGAACCTAACGGTAAATCCACCTCTGGACCCCTAAAAATGAATGAGTGGTAAGAGAATTATATGCATGAAATTTTGATAACTTTTTGCCAATTGGTTATCAATCATTTTTTTCATCTATGTATCATTAAGTGGTGTAATTAGGGTTTGTAACCCTAAGAGGCAAGCATTTAATGCATTAGGTAAAAAGGATAAAAGCAAGTTTTCACTTTGTTATTTTTATCCTAATGCATTCAAGAAAGAATTTTTGAGCGCTTGTAGAGCTGAGAAAGGATTGTTGGCTGATATTTGTCGAAGTTGCATTGTGATTTGAGTAATCAAGAAAAATTTGAAGGTTGGAGAAGACTAAACTAGTGTGCAGTTGAGCATTCCACCAATTAAAGAGGCAGTGTGCATGAAATAAGGTATTTCTTTGAAAAATCCTGTTTCGGATCTAGTTTATCTGGAATGGCATTGTCTTCAAAACTTGTAGAGAGATTAATGATTACATCTGAACCTATGGAAGTTGTTGAGGCAGAACAAATTGTGTCTTACAATGATTTATCACAAGTTCCAAGTGGTGTTGTAGTGAAAGGAGATTTATCTAGCTACATTGATTGGAAGATTGAGGATTTAGGATCATTGTCGATATACTCAGTTGAAATCTCTTTGCAATGAGAACGGGAAGATTCAAGCAGAATATATTAGGGTTTATGAAAAAGGTTTTCATAATGCAACTTACTTTCTTGAAGATTTTGAAGAAGAGCATATCTGAATTATTTTGAGTCGAGTTCATGGAGAAAACATGTATTTAGAAAGGACTCATACTATAACCAAGGAAGTTACTCAAGCTGTAACTGGTTTTTATGCAACTAGTGAAGTACCTGTGTTGAGGCATATTTCAAAATAGATAGTATACACTCTAATCGGATCAAAATCTGATAAGCATGTTTTTCTGTCAATAACATCATGGACCCAACGGTAAAATTGGCAGCTATGGTTATAGGTTATTGGGTATTCTACTCTAGCAGATTAAATAGTGTTCCATCAATAGCAGCGCATACTACTTACAAGATGATAACCAAAAATTCTAATTGTGACCTATATGAGGCCATAAGGAGCCAATTAATGTTAAATCTTTAGTCTATCAAGAAGGACAACAGTCTAAAATTTAAATTTGGACAATTATTGATTGGTCTATTCGTTTATTTCCAAAATTTTCTATTGTGAATAGGTGATCTTGAATGGTCTAAGGATCTACCGGCATCTGCCTAGATTAAGAACAATATCAAGGTTGTGAAGAACACCTTTTCTATTGCTATGAATAAATACTTCAATGAGTTTCAGAAGAAAATGAGCATGAGATTAAGATTTCCTGAGGATGTGGTAAAACAATTTTCTAAGGACATTGTTTTCACAGTTACCACTAATTTTTGTTTAATGGAGGCAATTGAGCCTAGAGAAGAAGAAATGGAAGATATGAGTTATGAGGTCAACTATGACTTACTGATTGGTTATGCTAATAACCTATTAGCATCTCCAAAGGATAAAAAGAAGGGAAAATTGAATATTGTTGAAGATCAGACTGCACAAGCCGAAACCAGTATTGTTCCTACCACAAGTGGTAAAGGTGAGAAAAAGAAGGCTGAGCAAGCACCTCCGGTGATGAAAAATACAAGAGTGACACGAAGTGTCCAAACCAAGAAGGAACCGACACCAAAAGTTTATGCAAAGAAGGAGAATGCATCTAAGAAAAGAGGTTGGAGACTAATTCTCCAAGCAAAATCTAAAGGCATTGACACTGAGGAAGAACCCAAGAAGATGAAAGCTACCGGTAGAGTAGAAAAGAAAATGAAGGAAGTGCCAAAGGCAACTATGCCTTTTGATATTTCAACTTACAAGCTTGAGACCCACTTTGAAAGAATGGTGAAAACATTGGGGAGAAATAGATTTGACAATGTCAAAGAACATTTTGATTCTTTCACTGAAGAAGAAAAGGAGCAAATCATTCAACAGGTAATCAATCATTTGTGTCATTACATTAGATTACCACATGATCTTGAAAAAGACATCTCTAATTCCTTGTATACTATTCTTGTACATAAATGGGAGGAAGCTGTAAAGAAAGAAAAAGGAATCATAGATGATGTACTTGTGCAATATTTTCCTTAATTGTCAAAGGATGAGTTGAATGAGTTGGTTGATAAATATAAAGTTCATTTTCCTTACAAATCAAGAAGATTGAAGCTAATCAATGGAAAAGTGCAAACTGTTGAGACTGAGACTCATCAAATTGCTCAAAGTATCAAACACTCAAAAGATCTTATACATTCTTCTAAGGATGAACAAGATATTGTTGATAGACTTGAAATGGATGAAGAAGAAATTGTGCAAGCTAATGTGGTCCATCCTATCAAGAAGAAGGATGACACTATCATCCAAGTTCTTGATATTATTCAAGATACAATTGATCTATCTGGAGACATCATTGTACTAGATATGCAACCACCTAAAATCATTATTTTAAAAGTTACTTTAGTTGAGAAACTGACAACTCAACCAAGAGTGAATGTTCCACCTGCAAAGGAACAACCTGAGAAACCCCAATCCCCACTAGTTTCATAGTTTATTCAGAAGGAATCTCATGAAAATGTTGACACACATACTTTTGAACAAGAAATGGAGAAAGGAAAAGAGAAAGAAATTGATAAGGTAACATCTACTAAACTGGCAAAAGCATTAGTTATTCAGTAGACTGATGAAGATGATGATGCCTCATTAGGCATATCAAGACCTATAATTGTTGATAATATGAGTGCATCCGAAATGATGAAGATTGCAACTGTCATGCAATATAGAACTCACAAGAAGAGACTAAAAGAGCAAAGAATGGAAGTTGAAACAATTCTGAATACAGTAGATATTCTATCTATTCTACTATCGAAAACTTCTACAAGACATCTGACAACCCCTATTAGCAAACTTGGTCAATTGGTTGCTGATGCATCTGACCAAATTAAGTCACTTGAAGAAGAAGCACAAACTTATGCTGAAAAGAGTTATAGGAAAATGCGTGGAGAGCAGCTTATGAAAGCAATTGATATAGGAAAACTTGCTCTATCTTTGAATAAAGATTTGTTAAGTAAAGCCATTGAAATAGGAGGCATATATCTTGCTTCTACTTCTAATGTTTCATTATTTTATTCATATATCACTAAAAGGCAAACTGAAATAGAGCAAGAGCTAGAAAAGATATGCAATGCATATGTACCACTCTAAGATTCTATTTTTCCTTTTAGCAAATATGTGGATGATTTGCACACCAGGTTGGATACCTATGATCTTGAGAAAGAAAAAAGACTTTGGTCACTAAAGGAATTGAAGAGTCTCCTCACATTCCAAGTGGACATACTACAGAGAGCCTACAAGAATGAAAAAGCTATTTTAGCTACTCCAGAAACCTATACACTTGATTCCATGGAAGAATTCCATACATAAATTATTTCTACACTTGAGTACACTGAGAACGTGTTGGAAACATGGAAAAATGCCCTATCACAGTTGAAGAGGAACCTTAATGTTATTTTCTTGAGACTTGCGAATGCATGAATCTTGATTCAGTTTTTCAAGTTTTTGTATATGTAAAACATTTTGATATATATATATATATATATATATATATATATTTCTTTTCAATTTGGTATTGTTGTCAAAGGGGGAGTAGAAATATGTATGTGTGTTTTTGAAAATTTTGTATGATGCATGTAGTAAGGGGGAGTATGTGTATATGTGTATATTTTTTTTTGTAAGCACACTTAGTATTATTACTGTAAAATTTTCTAAGTGTTACCATCAATGCTAAAGGGGGAGATTGTTGGCTTGATGATGATTGTAATGAATTAATCATATGTTGTCATTGATGAAACACACACACACACACATTCATATTGTCTACCGGTGTAACTCAAAGTTGTTTATACTATAACTAGTATACTAGAGGTTTATTTCTAACTGGTACTCAGTGACAACTGGTATATGCATAGGAGACAACCAGACAACCAGTGGATCAACATAACTCAACAGCAACATGGAGATCCATTAGAGATTATCACAAGAGCACCAAGGATAATGACTTATATGTTTTAACTCCAACCAGTATTGATTGTTCCAACTGGTATTTATTGATCGTGTGATGATTTATACCCACCGACAAGATTTGGCAGTATTTTTGTGATGAGTTATGATCCCTTGACTAGATACACTGCACCTAGGTAATTGTGTTATGATTTATAGAGACTAACATGAAATCTAAAATGTCTATATATTGACATCACAATGAATTATTTTTGTATGAGCGAAAGTGATATGCTATGTGTAAAAGGAAGAAGTGTTAAGTCACAGAGTATATTGGTAAAGAGGAGTTAAGTGTGCAAAAGAGGATCTATACAAGCAATTTGTGCTATCACTAGATCACACCACCTATTGTTTTCTAACCACTGCAAAAGTCAAATCCCCTAACCGGGTAAGCTCTAACAAGATTCATTGTTCAAATCCTCTAACGAGGTGATTCATTAATTTGGATTTAGAAATCCTCCACCAAGGTTACTCCTTACAGGGTACTAGCTTTTACAGGGTATAGCTTTTAAGTAAGCTTTGGAATCTTTAACATGATTCTCTCCTAGCAGAGCATTTTTAGACCCTAACCGGTCAGTATCTATTACTGCAGATAGTTAACTTGTGAGTCCCTTCTCACCATGGTTTTTACCAATTTGGGTTTTCCACGTATAAACACTTGTGTTATGGTGGATGTTTTACTTATTTTGGATTTTGTTATATCATTTTTCATTATATGCATATTGTTTAAAAAACTTGTTAAGTTTATCTATCAGCCTGTGTTTAAAGTGTACACATAAAAATGACTATGAGCGATTAAATAAATATTTTATATTTATTTAATAATTATTCTTCTATTAAATTGTTAATTTGAAAAGATTAATTTATTTAATTCATTTTCATGTCTTTCTATTAATTAATTTAATTGAAATATTTTATTAATTAATTCATCTATCCTATTCCTCTAATTAATTAAATATCTAATATTTAATTATTCTTTTAATTAGTTAATTGTATATCTAAATATTTAATTATTTCCTTCAATCATTTGAATATCTAATATCTAATGATTATTCTTCTATCCTATAGTCTCAAATATTAAATAATTTCTAAATTATTTAATCTCTTTTCCAACTCATCCTTCCATCTCTACTTCATCTTCCCTTTGCCAACTCATCCATCATGTGGCTAAAGAAATTAATATTTCTTAAATATTAATTCATCATTTATCTTCAACTTCCAAATTTAATGAAATATTGTGTACGTACACATATTTCATAACATCCTTCTATATTCTCTCCAACATCCCTACATCTTAGGAAGGACTTGAGTCCACTTGTCCTCTCATGCCTAAATTTTCTCCAACCATCCCTAGATTCCCTCAGTCAACAACCCAGTCAAGGTGAGATGAGTGACACTTGTCTTTGACTTTCCCCTTTCTCTCAACCTTCACCTTTTCTCACAGCCATCCAAATCTGCAGATCTAATCATGACCATTGATCTGAGCCACATCATCTTCTCCTCTCAAAGTCTATAAAATCAAGAGTTTGAGTTGAGAGAGAGTTAGTCTTCAAGTTATTCTTCAAGTTGGTCTTCAAGTGAGTTTTCAAGCTAATCATTTGTGAAAACTTATGCATCCGTGAGTTTTAATCTTGAAGAAAATAGCATAATGATTTAGCATAATCATTTAACACAATCATTTAGCATAATCATTTAGCATTGCATATCATAGTATCAGTTAACTATTAGTTATCAGTCCATTCTTCATATGCCATCTTGGAAGCTATCAGTGCTTGTTTGAGAGAACACCATCTACAAACAAGAACAATGGAGTTAGGACACAATGAGACATAAATCATGAAGGTAATAATAGTGTTTTTATTTTATATGTATTTCATGTAGTTTCATTGGTTGAGTTTGGATTTCCTGTAGCATTTCCTTTGTATTTTGTGAAACTAACACGTTGCAGGTAGTATTCTAAGGATGAAATTCAAGTTCCTGAATTCATAGAAAACCCTATAGTAGTCAAATTGATTAAACACCCTAGACCCATATTTCAGTTAGTTCCCTAAATTGCAAAGAAGGATGATAATGTTGGTGCATTTTCTCAAATCCCCAAAGGAGTAATTTTTGCAGAAGACCCTAGAATGTACATACATTGTCACATAGAAGAATTAGGTGATGAGGAAATCAAGAGCATGTATAAGACTATAATTTGTGATGATTCCGGTAATGTGAAACTTGAACACAAAATAGTTGAAACCCTAGGATTCACTGAAATCCTCAACATACTGGAATTCCCTAAGGATGTTATAAGGATAGTTCTAAGCAAGGTTCATGGTGAATTCTTCTGGTTGGACTCCATTCACAAAATAACTAAAGAGGCAGTAAAGGCTGTGACAGGGTTACCTGCCATCAGTAACGTGCCTTATAAGACAAAGAAGGTCTCAAATGACCTAGTGATCAACCTAATAGGTGCAACATCTGACACGAGATCTTTAAGAGTGAATGATGTAACCGACATCAATGTCAGATTCATTAGCATGATTTTAGGTTACAAAACCACACATGCAAATAGGTTAAACTCAGTCTCTAGCCTATGCATAAAGAGTGGCCATGATATGATCAAGGATAATGCAAAAATAGATGTGTGTGAATGGTTGAAAGATGAGCTTGTTGATAATCTTGGAAAAATTAAGAAAGGCAAAAAGGGGACATTTAGATTTGGAAACCTACTTTTCTGTTTAATGTTGCACATAACAAAATAGGTACCCAGTATTGGTAACAAGAATCTTGGTTTTGAGATACCGATAGGCAAACAATTGTCTGATTTACTAAATAACATGGGTGAAAATAGATAAAAGAATATAAATGAGTACTTTCAGGCATTGAAGGCCTGGATGAATAATAGAGTCATACTTTCACAAGCAATTGTAAATAAGTACAAGGATGAAATATGCTTTGTTATTAAGAAAGATGAGATTTGGATGGAGGCAGTTGTCCCAAGAACCATTTGGGTTACTTAAATAGGTTATGAAACTGATGACTGCATAATTGAAACATATGCAAAAGCCCTTCTAGAAGCACCTAAGGAACCAAAAGAAGAGGTGTTTGGTAGTGCTGAGACTATTGAGAATCAAATTCAACCAAATAAAAGGGTAAAGAAGGTAGAAGCAATAGTAAGAAGAGGATCTAGGAAAGCAAAGGCTATCAAAGAAAATGTACTTAAACAAACCAATATCACTGAAGATGAGTTAGAAACACTACAGCCAGAAACTCACCTTTCACCGGTAGCAACCTCTTTGGAAAGTGACATGCCAGTTGCATTTAAAAGAGTTGTGAGAAAAAGGGCACTTGCACTGGTATCTGCACCTTCTCCTAGAAGAACCAGACATAAACAACAGGCAGTAAGGCCCCCGGATAGGAAAGCAACTCCAAAGAAGAAGTTAACACCCAAGAAGAAGAAGACTCAACAAACCATTGCTCCAATTGACAAACTTCTAGATGAAATAACAAAGGATGGAAAGCTGAAAAACATCAATAAATTATATGATTTATTATCAGCAGATGACAAAGAAAAAGTTGAAAACAATGTAATTCTCCACTTAGACATTTACAAGAAATTTTTAATGCAAGTTGTAGATGAATTGCCGGCAGACCTGTTTAAAAGACTTGAAGCAAGAAGGCAAGCTATTGTAGAGCTTGATAAGAAAATAAAAATTAAAAAACTAGTTGTTGTTTATCCAGTCAACTCACCAAAAGAGATAAATGATCTGATCTCAGAGGCTAACTGGTGAGTATTTTCAACTGCACACCGACATGTATCACTTATGGTTGGTAGAGTAAATGAGGTTGCAGAGGAAACGACCAATGCATGGGACATATTCCTTGTAGAGAAGGAAAAGTAGGAAGAATATAGAAAACCCAAACACATCAAAGTATATCAAAAGCATAAGGATAAGGGAAAAGGAAAGGTTGGTGGACCACCCAACATAAAAATTAAAGATAACTTATCCCCACCACCTCTGAATCTCCACCGGTAGTTACCACTGACAATCAACCGGATAGTGAGAGTATGGATATACCACAAGAGGACACCAATCCTAACTCTGAGGTATTATACACAGTGGACATTGATACTCAAAAGGTCAATATTGTGGTAGATAAGGATACAACTGTGAAGACAAATATGGCTAATGAGCAACTGGTAACTGATGGTATAGAAGGTAAACTGACAGATGATAACATTGAGCAATAGGCTCACACAGAGCAAAAGGCTCCATCACTGCAACAGGTTCACACTGAGTTAGTGCCACCAGCAATAGCTGAGCAAGACAAACCTTTTCTTAAAGAAATGGAAACCCAAACTGACCTACCAGAGGTCACCACAAGAAAGGATATTGCTCCCATCAATGGAATACAAATTATTGGCTCATCAAACAATGTAACAAAAGTTCTTTTGGATTCCATAAAGAAGATAACAGATTGTAGCTCACAGGCTTACAAGGCAATAGATGACACCATTCCAATTTTGAAGATGATAGCACCAAAATGTAATGTAGATAATAAAGATTCTTTGAGTCAACTTGAGACTTTGTCCAAGTATATTACTAAAAACATTATGATATTTGAACAAATAAAAGACGAAGCATTCAAGGAGAGATTAGAGAAGAAAAAACACAAATTCTTTGAGGAAGAAATAAAGAAGTGTACAAGGAAATTTGACACACTTCTACCAGAACTATGTAGCACATTGAAGGAATTCAAAACTTTGTACAGGGATACATGTAAAACTAACTTTTTGACAGTTGATATAGACAAGAAAATTAGCAAGATACAGGAAGAAATAAATCAACTAGCTGATCATTTGATTCATTATCAGTTTTTGAGTAGAAGATAATAGGTTTTGAGGAAGAAATATTAAAGTTGGAAAGAGACAAAGAAAGAATAAAAGGAAAGACTAAAGATCTAAAATCGAGACTTAGCCCGAAATTGGACTACCTTGCCTCCTTAAGGAAAGAAATAACTGATGCCTTGATTCAATGATAGAAAACATCGGCAGAGAAAATGCAACACCTCACCAGTACAATTCAGAGAATAGAGGCCACAATAAAAGATAGCAAAAAGTTCATTGAGAGATTGAATCTGGTTTTGGCAAATCTTTTTCAGATTGTAACCAACCGGTTACAAGGATGAAACAGGAAACCACACTCATTGAAACTTTGACAACCTTTGTCATTGATGCCACAGGGGGAGTATTGGAATGAGAAAAATAACTCATCAACTCAGGGGGAGTACACATTCTTTTGGTACACATTTTTGGTAAGACAATACCAACAGATTCTTTTTTTGGATGACAGTTTTTGGATTTTTCTCATGAGTGTTGCCATCAATGCCAAAGGGGAAGATTGTTGGCAAATGCACACTCCAATGAGACATTGTAGGTGATTAAAGGTTTTGTCATTGATGGCAACCTTACAATCCTATGACACCAACAAGACAATTTACTATTACTAGCAAGGTCAGACTCTACATTGGCACATAGACCACTGGCATTGGTAGTAAAAGGAAGCATACTGACATAGAGGCTGACAGGAATTTTGTTTGTAAATTAATTTGTTAATTATGTAAAATCATTGTAAGCCGACTTGGCAAGGTGTAAAATGACTCATATATATAGGAGATCATTGTAAAACATTTTGTAATAGAAAAAAGGAAATATATAGGTGAAATAAGGCAGGCCTATTATGCAAATTATAGGTTAAGGGTTTATGTATGAAGCAGAGCTATAAACTGGTACTGGATCTAGGATAATAGATGTTATTTTGAAGCAGTACAAGACATTGGATTTATATAATCCATTTTGTAAGTCAGTGAGACTTCCCCTTTTGTAATTGAGCAGTGAGCTCTAGGCACTTGGCCTTCCTACATGTGCAGGCCCCTATTGTAGCAATAATATTCTCTTATTGGCTAGTAAGTGAATATTGTGGGTCACAAATCCCATCGAGGTTTTTCCCACACTGGGTTTCCTCATTAAACTATTGTGTTATGGTGTGTTTTTCATGTGGTTGCTGTTATCTCTGTTTATTGCATTACTTTCTGTTTATCAGTATACAATATTAATATGTTCTACATGTTTTAAGTTAAGAAAATCATCAAATCGGTCAGATACTAATTCACCCCCCTTCTTAGTATCTATGGGAATCATAACATACTGAACTAGCTCGCTAGTCACTGGGATATGAAGAATCCTATACACATCCTCAAGCATCACACTAATCTCACCCGTGGGTAGGTGGAAAGTGTTATGCTCACTATGCCATCTCTCGGCTAACACTGTCAACAATCCCCTATTATGGGTAATATCAGGCATGTATAATAGATCGCATAATCCATAGGCATCTATATGTCAAGCTCTGGCACTAACTACCACATCGATGGGAATTTCTCCCGATACTAGAGAACATCAAGTTTCTCTTGTTTTCCAAGAGAATTCAATCAATCATCACTCATCTATCTATCACATCAAAGAGATTGCTAATCTATCATATCAATCTTTTCAAAATGAAGCAAATTGGGCTATCAAATCATTTTAAACCTATCAAACATGGTTTTCTATCAATCATTGAGTTCAATCAAAACTCTGCTATGCTCTTCATCACAAACTAAATTAGTTTCTTAGAGCTAATCTATTCATACAAATCAAATCGATCTATCAAACAACATCAATCAATCAATCAAGTACCTATTCATCATAATCATGCATCAGACATGCCTAAATCTAATCGACAAAGTGATTTTTGGCTATGAAATCTATCAAAAGAATTCATCTAGAGCATATGCACTAACCTTTTTAACAGAAGTGCTATCTTATTGAACACAGATGCTAAACAAAGCAAATGCGCTAACTGTTTTAACAAAAGCGATAACCCCAAGAACATATGCGCGAAACAAACCAAATGCGCTAACTTTAGATGCAAAAGCGCAAACACACAATGCAGAAGTGCTAACCTAAACAAATGTGCTAACATTCCTAATACATGAGCTACTAAAATGAGCATATGCACTAAACCTAAATGTAAATGCACTAAACTTAAATGCAAAAGCACTAACCAAATACTGAAAAATTCAAAAAATTCAAAAAATAAAATGCCAAAAAACATGAAAAATTGTACGACAAGTTACAAACAAAGCTCGAGATAAGATACATATCGGATACCCATACTCAGGAGGTTGCTAATATCGTCGAACGTGCTTAAATCAATGGTTCTCAAAAGGATTCACCATTTCGCCACCTCAACAAGACAATTTTCTTCACAAGCTGAGAAGGATGAAAATGAAATTAAAATTAACCTTGGTTAATTTAATAATTACTATTTGAAAGTGTAATTAATGCTTTTCAATGAGGCAATTTAATTTGGTTTTTGCAAATAAATTTAATTCATGGAACTTTTCAATTATCCTAAGATCAATCGTTCAAACCAAAATTTTCAACAATCTCACGATCAATCTCCCAAGGGGGCACACAATCGAGATTTCCATCTTCATCAGGTGCACTATCAAGACTTGATTTAATCTTTGAAACAATGTTGTCTTGACATCATTTCAAACAAGGGCAAAATGTATATACATAAAAATGGCTATGAGCGATTAAATAGATATTTTATATTTATTTAATAATTATTCTTCTATTAAATAGTTAATTTGAAAAGATTAATTTATTTAATTCATTTTTCATGTCTTTCTATTAATTAATTTAATTGAAATATTTTATTAATTAATTCATCTATCCTATTCCTCTAATTAATTAAATATATAATATTTAATTATTCTTCTAATCAGTTAATTGAATATCTAAATATTTAATTGTTTCCTTCAATCATTTGAATATCTAATATCTAATGATTATTCTTCTATGCTATAGTCTCAAATATTAAATAATTTCTAAATCATTTAATCTCTTTTCCAACTCATCCTTCCATCTCCACTTCATCTTCCCTTTGCCAACTCATCCATCATGTGGCTAAAGAAATTAATATTTCTTAAATATTAATTCATCATTTATCTTCAACTTCCAAATTTAATGAAATATTGTGTACGTACACATATTTCATAACGTCCTTCTATATTCTCTCCAACATCCCTACATCTTAGGAAGGACTTGAGTCCACTTGTCCTCTCATGCCTAAATTTTCTCCAACCATCCCTAGATTCCCTTAGTCAACAACCCAGTCAAGGTGAGATGAGTGACACTTGTCTTCACCTTCCCCCTTTCTCTCAACCTTCACCTTTGCTCACAACCATCCAAATCTGTAGACCTAATCATGACTGTTGATCTAATCCACATGATCTTATCCTCTCAAAGTCTATAAAATCAAGAGTTTGAGTTGAGAGAGAGTTAGTCTTCAAGTTAGTCTTCAAGTGAGTTTCCAAGCTAATCATTTGTGAAAACTTATGCATCCGTGAGTTTTAATCTTGAAGAAAATAGCATAATCATTTAGCATTGCATATCATAGTATTAGTTAACTATCAGTTATCAGTCCATTCTTCATATGCCATCTTGGAAGCTATCAGTGTTTGTCTAAGAGCACACCATCTACAACCAAGAACAGTGGAGTTAGGACACAATGAGACATAAACCATGAAGGTAAAATAGTGTTTTTATTTTATATGTATTTCATGTAGTTTCATTGGTTGAGTTTGGATTTCCTGTAGCATTTCCTTTGTATTTTGTGAAACTAACATGTTGCAGGTAGTATTCTGAGGATGAAATTTAAGTTGACACATAAAGTAGTGCTATGTTTGGTGTCACTGATTCACCCCCTCTCAGTTGTTTACAAGTCCATCAGATGCTTGCATTTCCTTGAATATATTGGAGCTTTTACAGTAAATTTATAAGGCATCTAAAGTTGGCACCCAAAATAGGGTCTGACCCATAATAATTACAAGTTACATAGTATAGGGTCAGCCCTATCATATCAACAAGTTACATTTTACATATTATAAATTATATCACCCATTTAGGGCCCAACATGAATCACAAGTTGTAATGCCCATTTAGGGCCAGACCCAATTACATGTTACACAAGTTTAGCACCCAAATAGGGCATTCCCTTAACATTCACAAGCTACATAACATAATCACATAAGTAGGCCCATTAAACATTTACCAATCTAGGTTGACCTAATCAAGGGATACGACCTAGCTACATTTCAACAAAGCGTACCGATAGAGATTGAATGGTTAGGAAGGCATCCAAGTGTGGTACTATGTAGGGTGATGCTCTGAGAAAGAGAAGATAGGTAGAGAGTAATCGATAAGAGATCAGAGAGAGCAATCTGATAACCAACAAAAGGACTAGTGAAACAGAGGAAGTTGGTAACTGACAGACATTAGTTGATCAGGTGTTGTAGAACTCATTTGCAACTAGGTGTTATCATTGCATTAAAATTGTATTTCATTGTATTACACCGAGTTGGTGCTTGGTGTAGGGGTTGGTGCTCTAAATAATTGTAAACTGTTGTTTCATTGTGAGGCTGGATTGGAGCAGTAGAATCCAACAACATTTCTCAATGTTTCCTCATACATATGGTGTTGTGGGTTATACATTTGTGTGTTTTCCTCTTTTGATATCCTCTCATATCTTACCAGTTTAATTTCTTAGTGTTTAGTTTGTTAACCGATACTCAAAGCTTGGTTTAAAAAGAAAATATTTTAGGAACCATTGATTCACCCCCCTCTTAGTGGTACATTGTGTTCAACATAGTGTTAGACAACTCAAATAACCAAAAGACAACCGAGAGGGGGGTGGTGAATCAGTTGTCATGGATTATCGAAACCATTAGCAATTTAAATTTTAATACCAAAACCCAAAACATTAATATCGGAATAGTAGTCAAACCAATTAAGCATAAACAATAATCATAGAATAAATACTATCCACATAACACCAAGATTTGTACATGGAAAACCCGGTAAAGGGAAAAACCACGGTGGGAAGCCTACCCACAATCATATAATACTTTTGCAGTAAGTATGTAAATTACAATTGAGGGGCTTGCACTTGCAGGAAGGCCAACAACCTGGAGTGCATTTCTCATTACAAAAGGAGCCTCACTGACTACATAGAAATCTAGACTACAATCCAAAGAAGTGTTTAACTGCAAAAGATAACATTTCCTATGCCTGAGCACAATTCTAGTTAAGCTCAATACCAAAGGACTAAGTCCTCTTACATAAACCCAATTCGATCTCCAATGATCGACCAACTCCTCTACCTGAATGATATTACATTATCCGCACATTACATTCATTGACCATGACCTCTAACAAAAACCATGATAATCTACAATGAGATCTTACATCTATATATACAAACCCTCGACCATAAACAGTTAGGTCGGCCACCAGACAATAAACCAATTACATAATTACAAACCATTTCAGCCTTAGACCAAACAAATAATTTCCAACACATAAGACATCCCGGAAATACATCAAGAGGTCCAATCCACACGCTACATTAAAGTCGGTCCATAACCTAGATCAACCGATACCCAGTATAGGTCCAAGTGTTGTAGCAATGATCTTCATCTACCAAGTCTCGAACATGATTACCAACAACATCCTGAAACTCCACTAGAAGATGCACCAACACCACTTATGCAATTCATCAAAGATCTTTACCAAAAGCTCTGCCGGTGAAACCCTCACCAAAACTAGAAACTAATCTTCCAAGAAAGTAGGATAGCATCTGATCACCAAACCAAAACTAACTGACCAAATATGAGCATGAGTCTTATGAATAAGCCAATTCCATCACTAAACTATACCGGAGCCTACCGGATCATGCCAAATCTAAGTTAACCAGAAACCAATCAACCTATCAAGACCAGAAGGGTGTCGGTAAAGAATCCAAACAACTAGTGTTGGCATCAATGACAAAACATCAATCAACACATAATCAATTCCACCAAATGGCCAACACATAATACCCATATTAATAGTGTACGTTTATTCTATTAATAAGGTTGATATGTCTTATTGTGGAGGAACAATGGTAGGGAGGTCAAGTCCCTCATCCTCAAGTGCCTAATCCAAGTTTTCACTTTCAGATACACCCTTTTTTAATTTTTCCTCATCCACACGTGCCTTAAAAAGGTTTTCCCCTAAGGAATCATGATTTTTCTTTTTATTATCTTTTTTGCGACTAAGGGTATTGACCTGACTGCCAAAGTATCCATTCTCATGTAATTTGTTTGTTCCCGAAAATGGGTTTACACTATCACAGGGTAGAGACCAAGCTGATTCCTCTGAATACCTATGGAAAGCCACTTCCAACTATCAATAACCTTCAGGCTTGGACCAACTCCACCAAGGAAACAAAATCCTTCTACACTTCAGGCTCTACAAAACCCAGGAGGGTAATCCCTTCAGTGAACCTCTTGATCTTTGCACCACACTCAAGAATTCACTGAAAAACAAAGCAGATTATCTCATAAAAAGGCTTGATAGAAAGGGAGAATTCTCAAGGATGGAAAATCCTTCAGTGATCCTCATCCTTAGACTAGAGAATGAGATGGGTAGGACAACTTAGAAAATACATGAAAATTAAACAATGATGCTCCAAAATTTAAAAGGTTGTTTGAGAAGTCACAAATAAAATAGACAAGAAACCAAAAACCTAATGACATTTTCTAGCAAATACCAGTTCCTTATCCATTGGGCTATAGAGTCTCTGAAATATTACATAAATCTGATAAAAACTTATCTAATAGTTTATTTAATCTCAAACGGTACTTCCTTACAACATCATTCCATCTGCAATCTCTTACCTAAACTACTTATCAAATCTTGGTACAAGCAATATCTCTCTGTAATTTCATTCAAGCATTTTAATTAACCCCTTGGATTGCAACATAGAACGAAAAACTACATACATCATAACAATGCAATAAGTAAATGAAACCCTTGATCCCATTAACTCAAAAGAAAATAAAATTGTACACAGGAGAGTAAATATTTGAGAATATATCTGTATTAATCTCATAAGCTATCTTCTATTAGATAACAAACAACATTTCATTTACAAAATAACCCACTTGAAAATGAAACTGGTAACTATTTCGTTATTTCTGCTCTTCAAAAATGACATTACAGTTCCTTCTATTTTTCCATGACTTTCTAAAACTATTTGGAACCTAATCCTATAGATTGGACCTACCTTACAGAGACCCTCCTCACAATTTTTGGAACCCTAACTTACGGCCTTGATTTCCCTTTTATAGAAAATAAGGGAGCAACAAGCTTTAGGCTTAAAGACACATGTATCCAAAAGACCAAGCCAAGGAGGTTGTACACAATTCTTGTTACAAAATATTCCTTATCCATATGTTGGTGCCTGTGATGAGGTGGAACCAAAATGTTCAACTGATTATCGGTAGAAACAAAACCACTTGATTCATGTTGATATCACCCTAACACTTTCGGATGGACCCTGAGATGCTCATTCCATTATACACAACGTTTCCCTTCTTGAAAAGGAAAATAAATCTTGACAATAAGTAAAATCTCCCCCGAATTAAAGGAAAATCTCCAACCTTTATGCCCCGGATCAGAGGAAGTGGAAAGAGGAGCTTGGGGGTAAACATAATATGTTGAGAAGGCATTGCATCTTCCATATCATTGTAGAGATGACTGGCTTCTACTCCTTACTCTAACAAATCCTTCTTTCAATTCCCTACAAGCTCCTTCCTCAAACACATTGCCAACAATTTGCAAAGTAAGAACAAAGGATATGTCATGGGTGGCTTTTTCTGATAAGAAAAGGTTTTCATGCCCCCTCTGATAATCCTCCAGACTTTCACAACCCCTCTGACAATGAACAACCTCATACCAAAGAAAAAATCATCCATCCAGTGTCAAAAAAATGCAAAGACTCCATGTATAATTCTGCTCAAACACCATCTTTATATTGATGCAAAATTGTTCTCAGAAACTGAAGAAGTTTGTATCCTTTTCTACCCATTTATCACGATCCTAGTAAATTTATAATCTAAATTCAACTCAAAATGGTGGTGCTAATCCATGTGAAGAATCATCATCCCGATATTTTTTGCTCATCTTGTCAGCTATGGATTCTAGCAATCATGCCTACAACTCAGGTCATTGTCATCTCTAGGCTATTACTCCATTCTCACCTGCATATGTTCACCTTGCATGAATGATTTTATTCTGATCTTATTCCTTATTGAGTGCACACTCTTTTGCTTCTGAATCTTTGTCGACAAGAAATCTCTGACTTCATTAGGGAACCCGTGATCCATCATATCTAAACTTGAAACTATCCCAATTCATTCACACCTCTGAGATATCATCCTTACTTATCTAATCAGTCCTTTACCCAACAAAGACCTTCTACAAGCTCCCTTAGGGATGAATTGACACTCAAAAACTTTAAACTTGTCATTGTTTATCATAAGTCAAAAAGTTTGCATCATGTTCATCCTATCTTTCTCACATGAGCTATGACCAATACCTTTAATAATCCTTTTTAAATTCAAATTTGAAACTCAACCGCAGATCCTGCCTATCCTGGGAAATCCAACGATCATTATATATCGATGTGGCAATTTACCTTCCATCAATATTTGCAGACCCATAAAAACCATGACAAATCAATGTCATATCATCTCTTAACCCAACACTGTCAGCAGCTCCATCATCGGTCTTCTAGGTCATCTCAGGACACATGGTACCATCTCATGATGACACGGTCCATAACCTTCTTACAACTTCTATCCTAGGGATACGAGGGCCGTCAAATATGTTCACACTTTACTATTTCAACATAGTGCCTACTAACCTCTTCGATTTTAAAAATCGGGCACCTTTTCGCCCAGAACATAACATCATCATTCATTTTGAACATGTACCGATTGATAGGACTAGCAGTAAACTAATATTTACCACCTGAGAACCAGTAACACAAGGTTTTGGACAGTTACACCACTAGCTTGCCTTTTTCTAACAAAGACACATGGCATCATATCGTGATACCGCAGTCTTTATCTTTCTTGCATTTTCAACCATGGGGAAGCATGGACCGTTAGATCTATTCTTCTTTTATCAACCGACTGAAACACTTAGGAATTTTGGAATTAGGGAAGATTATGGGAATGGGCACAAATATTTAAAATGAGACCTAATATAGGGAAATTTTTCACGCAACTTTGGATAATCATTTCATAGACTGGTTGAAAACAACCTAGTGCTTAGGAAATAAAATGGCCCCACCAATGGTAACCAACCCTTGGCCTAAGTGGGAAAAATTAATGATGGAAAATAACAAGGTTAGGGTGTTTCTTCACAAATCTTAGGAAAAATTGATGAACCCTAAACCCTAGACATTGAACATTGACAGAGGACACAATAAAACCAGAAAGATCAATATTTAAGCTCAAAAAATGAAAATTCTTGTGTAATCATTTTTTCAGGGCTATCATAATTGAATCTTATGAACTCTGTTGCAGTCTTCTAAATTGTTCATAGTCAGGAGAGCCATGAGAGCATTATCATCATCACATATGTCGAAAGTGGTTTTGTCTCGTTGGTCCCATTCTACAAGCTCAGGGTGGACAAGTTATAGCTCATGTGGAGTGGAAGGGATTACGGGGGTGATGGTGTTGATATGGGTGTAAAAGAAGATATCATCTTCATACTCAAAATGGATTTCATGGAATTCCTCTTCATCAGACTCTTCAACATCCAAGGAGGGACTTGAAGGGGTACCAACAATAGAAATCTTAGGTATTGGAGTGTAGCCCAAACCCCTACTATACTTGTATGAGATGGGGTTTATTGGTGCTTTGATTCCTTTTTCTTCCAACCCCAGGTTGTGTCCCTTATAACCCATCTTATCCACTATGGTTGATGCTTTTGGATACATATTCTTGGGAATATTTTCTAGTTCTTCATCCTCTTCATGGTACAACTAGGATAAAACATCTGTCTCGAGACTCTCCTTATCAAGTGGGCCCCATTGCTTGAAGGTGGTATCCTTACATTGTATAATGGGTTTTTGATCTTTTTTTATTTATTTGGGCTTGCCAAATGACTTAGGAGACAAGGGGAGATTTCCTATTAATAATACATCCTCAATCTTGTATTCTCCACAACCATTGTCTACAATCTTGACCTTGGGTTCTATTTGGGATGAGGTGGAGGCAACTTTAGATGCGTCAGATGGAGGAGGTGGAGTGGGTTTATTTAATGGGCAATGGTATAGATTTTTTCTCTCTAAAATCTTTCAATATTGAAAAGGTTATGGATCGCCTCTGATAGTGATCTCTCTACAATTGAAGGTAAATTTAAGGCATTTGTGGTAAGTGGAGGGAACGGATTGAAGGGAATGAATCCATGGGAGGCCGAGGAGACTGTTATAGGGGAGATCAAGATCCAAAACTTGGCAAGGGGTCTCAACTATGACAGGGCCCACTTGAAGAAGCAAAGTGATCATTCCTTTGGAAACCCTTTTTGCATCATCATAGGATTTGATTGTAATTATCCCTAACGCATCAACCAGATCCTCAAAAAGTCCCAATTGCTTTATTAACTTGTATGTACAAAGGTTGAGTCCAGATCTATTGTCTATCAAGATGCGTTTAACCTTATGTTTCTAGATAAGAAATTCAATATGCAATGGTTTATTATGATCATCATCACTGGGAGCATCATTGGAAGTGAAAACAAGGTGTTGCTGGGTAGCAAGGTTTCCACTGAGGGCTTGGAATTGGGAAGCATTGATATTTTTAGGGACACAAGACTCAAGGAGGGCTTGTTCCAAAATCTCTTTGTGGACACATGAGGTCTTGAAGAGCTCTAAGATGGAGATCTATGTGGGGGTCTTCCCAAGATGGTCAAGGAGGTCATATCGGCAAGTGGATGATATGTGGGGAGGGTTCGATGGAGGGGGAGCTCCTTGTACAGTTACTCTCACATGGTAGGTGGTTACATTGCAGTCATTTTGAGAGTGGGAAGTGGGAAGTGTGGTTCCTTGAATGACTATTTTAGTAGGATTGGGTCTTCTTGCCAGTTGAGGAGGGATGAGACTTCCTTGAACAATGTTCTTAGATCTATTTTTGGGAAGGGGATAGGTTAGCTCCTTGGATAGTGATGGTGTTGGCATGGTTATCTGCAGGCTCAATACAGCCCACCAAGGAATCAAAGTCAAATATATGATTGGTATATAATCGTAGTTCACAACATTAGATGATGAGGCCTTTCCTTTGTCATGTTTTGGGAAGTGTTCCTGGTACATTTTGAGTTTATCATTATTGTTACCAGATTTTGTTGTTGCTACCTCAATATCACCCTTATCAATGAAATATTCTATGTAGTTCTTTATTTTCATACACTTTCATGTATCATGCCCATTGATGCGATGATAATCAAAATACTCATTCTCATTATACCACCTAGGCTTGAGTTGGTTAGGATCAAATGGGTGAGTTATCAGAAAGAAAACCACACGAGCCTAGACAAGCTTTTGACACACAACCTCAATGGGCTCAACAAGGGGACTATACTCCCTTGGGGCCTGATTGTTAGATTGGGGTGGTCGCCCCTAGACTGAGACATTGTTGGTGGGCCTCAAAGATTAATTTTTATTGTTTTGCTAAGTGTTTAATTGGAAATTAGTGGTGGTGGATTTTGGAGGGGCAGCCGCGGTTTGAACCCACTTTGCATCAGTGACACCATCATTGACTACATTCTTGGTTTTATACCAAAACTTTTGTTTATCATTGTGATAAGAGGAGGTGTTCTGACTTGATTTTTGATAATGCTTTAGGGTTCCATCCTCTAACAAGACACATTCAAGAGCTAGGCCCTTGTCAGTCAACTTTTGGAAAGAATTTATGCACTGGGATGTCAAGGGTTTTGATAGTTCAGGTACCATATTTTTCTGAAATAGTTTAATTTGGTTTTGTTCTGGCATATCCCACTAAAATATGTTGATAAGGTGTCACCACCTTTGTAAGAAGTTGGTGAAACTTTCCCCAGACCTCTATTTTGTGCTACAAAGGTTCATCATGGAAACATCATTGACAATGTTCTAAGCATAATGGGCAACAAACTTTTCTGCTAAGTCTGGAAAGGAGGTGATAGAACCTCTAGGAAGGGATGAGAACCATGCAAGAGTGTCTCTTGTGAGACTCTTAGGGAATAGCCTATGAAGATATAAGTCACTATAGGAGACTTATTGGCATAAGATGTGAAATTCATGAACATGGTCTCGGGGGTCCCTCTTGCCCTCATACTTTCTAAACTTAGGCATCTCAAACCCTAGTGGGTAAGGTGCAACTAATATCAAAGGATCATAAGGACAAGGAAAAAATTCCTCAAATGAATAAGGTTTTCTTTTATTAGTCCATTCCTTCATGTTTTTGATGATGTTTTTCATGTCCTGAATTTCCTTGATTATATCATGTTGTGGGTCTTGGACATGATGGACCATGTTTTCCTTGAGTATCTCGTGAGTTGTGGAAGGTATACCACCACCACTAATATATTGGTAGGATGAAGAAGTGGGAGTTTGAGACATTATGACCGATGTGACGAGGACTTGAGTGACAATTGGTCACGACCAGTGGATTGTTGTAATAGGAGGGAGAGAGGTATTGATAAAATTAGTGGTATTATTGAGAGGAATGGAATATTATGGAATAGAGACATGTGGTCAGGTAGAAGAGGATGGAATAGATGCATGTTAGAGAATATATGTGATCAGGTTGGATAATGGTATAGATGTCAAGAAGGAAGAAGGTTGGGTGGAAACCACATGGATGGATACCGTGAGCACTATTGATTGAGACTGAATGATAGGCGCGACAATGTGAGTAGGAGAAAATTCTCCTTGTGGTTGTTGATCAAGAATGGATCTATCAAAATCAGAGGGAAGGCGAGCTCCATTTTCAATTAGGGCCTTTAGAAGACCACTAGGATTATGTCGGATGAATTTCTCCACCATTTCTTGATTGTAGGAATACTCTAGGAATGTTCATACTTTCGGGGAGAGTTCATATTGATCAACCATGTTAGGGTCCACTTGTGGTTGTGGATTTTGAGTATCGAGTTGTACATTTTTACCTTGAGTGGGATCTTGTATAGGGTCTTGATAGAGGACACTAATGTCTAGCATGCCATATTATTGTTCAGCCATCTTCTTTTGAGATTGTGTCATGCCCAAACTTTTGGGCAAGAATGGGATAATTATTTTTTAAAATTCACTACCTAAAACATTAAAATTGCCAATATGAAATGCACTAGCAAGTTTGTTTTAACTATGTTCGAGTTAACTCTAACCACTAACTCAAGTAAATGAAAATAATTTAAAATTAAATGCAGAATACTAAATGAATTTAATTTATTATCTCATCAAATTTAGTCAATAGATTAATTAAATCAAAACTCTCTAAAATAATTGATGAAGATAAAATTAATCTCCAATAACCATTATCTATTTTTAGGATCTAATTAAATTAGTCCTAGCACTTAGTTTATAATGTCTAAAATTCATTTTAATCAATAATTAAAATGTGCTTGAATTAAATCGACTAAAGGGTCAATTAAATTCATAACGACATATGTCCTATAAAGTTTAATCCCATAAACCTATATCCACGAGGGTTAAAATTATTCCCCATAGCCAAAATATCTTACCCAATTGTTTATTAAAAACATATATAATGTATGACCACATAATAAAATACTTAACCTACAATTATCCTTTCATATCTTTAAACTATATATATATATATATATATATATATATATATATATATATATATATATATATATATATATATATATATATATATATATACTTATATTTATAATTAAGTATGTTCTCACTATTGCAAAAACCCTAATAAAAAATATATATATTATTATAATGCCCTACATTCTAAAAACCTCTTCTTTCTTTATACTACCCTAGCCCTACCTGGGCTAGGGTTTTATTCTTTTCTTATTTTATTTTGCAGGGCAGAGGTTTCCATGGGAGGTGGTGGCCATGGGAGAGTGGTGGCTATGGCGGAGGGTTTGGTGATAGGCGGCGGTGGTGAACGTCCCCAGGGACGCCACTATGGTTACCCACAGTGTCGGCTGATGTCGCTCATTGTGGGAAACCACGGTGGTGGTAGCGACCACTGTGATCACCCATAGTAGCGGCCCCTAGGCCGTTCACTATGAGAATCCACAGTGGCGGTCCCCCGACCCCGCCGTCCACTGTGTTAAACACAGTGGTTCGGCTTGCCGAAACCCTTATGCGATATATATATATATATACATACATACATATATATATGTATACATGTATATATGTATGTATATATGTATATGTATCTATATATATATGTATATATATATATATGTGTGTGTGTGTGTGTGTGTGTATATATATATGTATATAAATTTATTTATATATATATATAAATATATTTTAATTGTGTATTAAATCTAGGGCATAATTTTTTTTTTACGAAAGTATAAGCTGATATTTTTATTTTGAAACATTTTAACAGATAAGTTAAAGCCATCGGATTTAAAATCAGTGTACATATTTCTTTTTATTTTAAATGCCTTGCAGCTATAAATAGAATCAGATAGTTTATTTAATCCTTAGATTTATTTTCTGCAAGTAATTAGAATTAATAGAAGTAAATAATTTTAAACAGCAACTATGTAAATCTAGAAATTATTAAGATAACCTTCAGAGATGGCTATAATAATTTTTTTTTTAGATATTATTTTCTGCAAATAAATAAAATGACAGATTTAAATAAACTAAATTTGCACTTCCATAGATAGATCTAAATGTTTTAATTTCAGCCTACTACATGCATACCAATCTATTTCATTCCTTTCCTATTTTATTTTATTTTAAATGCATAAAAGAATAAAATAAATTTCTTGCTTTTCAAAATATCATATACACAACCAATATTATTTTTAGAACTTTAGGAAACTAAATCCAGAAATACTCATTTCTTTTCTGCAGTATAGCATAATAAAATATTACATTTCTTTAAATCATATTTCAAAAACACTATCGTCACTTTACAAATAGGTCTCTCATTTCTAATAAATGAGGACTTTTTTTTAAAAGAAATAATAAATACATTTCCAAATATTTTTCTGCAACAAATAACTCCAGCAACTTTTACTTGTCCTTTTTCCTTTCTTCCCACAACATGCAATATAAAATTTAAGGCTTTGACCATGGAGAGCTCACCTCCCAGCCTAGGCTTACTAGAATCCACCCTGAGCTTGGAGAACCAAGCCCTAGACAGATTACACACATGTAGACACAACAAGCAAGGGAAAAACATATAGTAAACACATTCCCAACCAAGGCTACACTGCACCATACAATGTGATGATTTTACATGGGTGGTAGTGGACCAAATACCCTGAGGAGATTGCAAGTATGGTAAAACACAAAACCACCTCATGGAAAACAATGATATACCATAAGTATAACAACCTCACATCCTTATGCCCCCTAAGGCATTCATGCCTTATTTCCCTCCTTATGACCCCCAAAATGCATAAACAAGCCATGCAGCAAGGGTCACATAAATATCCCTTGAGATCATTCTCGTAATGAGAAGCTCTCACTCGAGGGGTGTCATACTTCTACCACCCACAAGAAAATCCTCTCTCCCAAGAGTAGGAGGTCTTGGTTATTCCCAAAACACAGAATGCATACAAGAAAACAAAGACATTATGCGTAATAATTTTCACAAACTAAAATGCAAGAGAACAACTTTTTCCACACAAACAACCTTTCCAAAATAACACGCAACATGAAAGAAAACAATACAAAGGGAAGTTTAACCAACCTTCAACTACCCAAAGGTATGCTAGTCTAGTTGAGGATGAGCAACCCAATTCCACAATCTTTCTTTCTCCACACTTAGCCAAAATCCTATACCAAATCTATCCTTCTTTTCAAAATTGCATTGTCTCCAAAAATGGAGAGTGGGTGATTACCCGCAAAATCTCTCATTCTTGCCTAAGAAGACCTCAGTGAGAGTTCTCACGGGTTTCTAAAATTGAAAAAGGAAAAGTCAGAAAAAGATCAAAAGGGATCTCTCATCAAAAAGGAAAGTTAACTAACCTAGATGATGCCTTCTAAATTGAATTTTCGCACATCTTAGAAAACTCACTTTTTAGGGTGACTAAAAAGCCACATGGGAGTTGTCACATGCCTAAAATTACTCCTAACCCTTAGGTATACCTTATGGGCTTTAGGAAACACCTTTAAACTACCCCTATGAGTCCATTTAACCCCTTTTAAACCCATATGAAGTTAACTTCCGGGTCAAACCTAAGTTGACCACCCCAAAGATTCTTTACCCAAGGAAAATATAGAACCACATTAAATTATTTGAAAAAGCTATGGTTAAAACAACTCCCTCCAAGAGACAATTCAAAAATCAAGACATAAATCAACATGTGTCAAGTGACACAATAAAAATACTTTTACAAAATTACACATGAAATTTTGTCTCTTGTTGGATTTACATAATTTAATAATTTCAATTTAACACACATGCCACATTCACTTTCACAAATAAAATATGATACAAACGGGGTGTTGTCTCTCCAAATAGACAACCCCTAGTTTTACGAACGTACATAGGTCTAGGTTCTCCATAATGTTTCCATGGTCACATGGATAATTTTCCTACGCATCTCAATTACACATTAGTAATTCCAAATAACCTTATATAATATAAAACACATGAATAAGAATACACATCAAATACTCTGCATACAATATACTTTTAAAAAAATCAATATATCTTACATCCAAATAAATCCACATAAGCAATTATCATAATCCTCATAATTTTAATCCATACATAAAACATACATCCCATTTCTATCATCATAGTGAAGTCCTGCAAATCCAATAATGACATACATCATCTCAAATTTATCCTATTCTAGAATTATATAGAGTTCTATATCATAAAGCATATAAATGAAGCATCAACATACATCAATGTTATCCAAATCATGGAATCATATAAGTTCTAAATCTATAATGCATAAAAATGTACACCTCAAGGTAAAATGATTTAGTAACCTGGTTCAATTACTTTTCTCACCAATCTATCTGTCTAACATAGCCCATCCTATTGAATTATAGCATTTATTAGTAGGGTCAAACATAGTCAACTAAGTTAATCAAAGCTTGGTTGGGGAGGGCCTTACGTCCTCCTCCCCTAGAGTTCAACTTACTCTTGGAAGTCGCATGAGTAGAATTATGAAGTAGGGACATAACATTTCTCACAATTTTGATAAGTTACTCAAAATCTTATCTTGCCTACTAGAAAGGTGAAATACCAAAATCAACTTATTATTGTAATTAACTTACTATCTTCACAAGGTTAAATTCTTAGTATTTTTATTACATTTCCCTTCAATCTCAGGTGGGTGTTTACAAGTACTATCTTTCAACAACTTACATTAATGCGCCATCCAAATCATATCAATAAAACACATCAACTCCCACAATCAAGGTTACATGTGTTAGTTTACTTATTACTTTCTAAGAGTCATACTTATTAGGGGTTCATGCAAAACATGTTTATCCCACCGCAATTGTCATCCATGCTTACCACTAAAGAGAATTGACATCACAGTTTATTCTTAATGAATCTACTTATTTTACATCAAGGCACCTAATTAGGGTGATAATAAAATATTTGTTAAACCGTCCTAGGTGCATAATTTATTCCAACTTCCTTAGGTAACAAGGTCTAATAAAATTTAGGTTCTTCAAATCCACCCCTATATAGGGTAGTTTTCTACCAACAATGTTTATATTTCTAGACACCGAGGTTTAAGTTTCATAGGGTACATTATTCACAATTTCCAAACATTAGGGGACATAACAATCCCATTCTAAGGGAGTGATGGAAATTATTAATACTTATTTTAGATATCATCCATGCAATCATCTCCATACACATGCCAAATTTACCAGTCTGCAATTATCATTACTTTCACAATTTATTAGGCCTAGATCACACACACACACACACACACACAAATATATATATATATATATATATATATATATATACATATATATATTTATTTTATATATTTTTTTTGTTATAATTTTCCTCTCTTAGACTACTCGCAAATAATTCATTTAGGAGAATATTCCTTTCTTTACCTTATTTCGAAATAACATTCTTTGTTTATTCTGTGTACCTAATTTCACTCCTTACGGTATTCTCCCTTGACACCTATCAGTGGTTCAACGAACATGATAGACATTACACAAATCACATCACTAGGGCTAGCTATAATAACATCAAAATGACCACTTGACACTGTAAAAGATCAAAATAAAAGTTACTTTCACCAAGTCCAATCAAGAAGAAAAGTGTCAGAAATTGAAAGATATTAAAATTAGCAACATGGCAAGTGCCATAGCTCCAATAAAAAGAAACATAAATTTAGTGGTCCTTTCATCATAAAAAAAAAAAAAAAAATTAAAAAGAAAGTACTAGCCCCTAGATCGCAGAATACGATTCAAAGAAAGTCAAAAATAATATCGAATCAAAACTCGAAACAAGATGACCGTACTAGCCATGCTATAGGGAGTAACCACAACACATCACCCAAGATCACATGTCCTGAGTGTGTTAGGAAGTGATTATTAGGCTCTTGAGATTCTTAGATTATCTATATTCCTTTATTATTTATGAAATATCTTATACACATGAGATTACAATCATTTTATAGATCATGTTCCATTTTAACCTTCACGTGATTGCTAGCGCAAGCCACACTTTCTGACATAATCCGTTATCTATTTAGGGTTATTAACATCCATAATTATATCTAACAGGTTATTGCACTAACTCTACCATCCTCCGTCCATTCTTCTAGGACTTCCATTAATTTTCTTGGTATGCTAAACCTTGATTCAATATTACGTGGTAACTCATGCATCGACACTTTCATGTCTTACTCACATGCGGTGGATGGTTCGGCACAAAATTGTCACTTGTATACTTAGAAACACTTAGGTTTTTTTTTTTTAAAAAAGAAGTAATCATATAATCCTACTAGGGACATCATTTGTTTTCTTAGCACCTTTGCTAGCTCCTTGAATTTTCACCTCTAATCATCCTTTCGTTCTCGTCAATAAGGAGCATGTTGCGAAATTACTAACACTTATGGTTAAGAACCATTTGGGGTGGACTAATTGTCAAGTAAACTCAATAGCACTTGACAACTAATTCCTTCCCACGCATATCATGACATATGTCAAACAATGTGGAGAGTTGACTTATTCCCTCCTACTTCCCTTATGCAACTTATGATATCAAGGGGGTGTGCACTCGAGAAGTGACCAACACTCACCCTATTAATTTAAAATTTGGTAAAAAGGAAGTTATCTCTTTCCTTATTACTTATTTATAGTTACTTACTAGACAATTTTGGCATATCGCCAATTTCAATTTCCTTCGAACCACGTAAACCACCTTATCATCTTAATATCTTGTTACCCAATTACGGTATAACATAAAGATGTCCAATAATTACCAATGTCTTAAGACTACCATAATTTCCAAGTTCTCCCTTGGCAATCCACATAATTCGGCTGCTTATCCATGTTCTCATAAAATATCTTATACTGCCATCTAAGCGTCATTAAAACCTTCTTATTATAATACTGCTATGCTATCTTTTCATAAGCCATTTCCATCTGCATGTTGTTTCATCCATACCTAATGTTTTCGCATACCTTCACACTTGAGTGCCATAAATTTACAAACCTACTTCAATTGTGCCTAGTAGTTAAATTGTGTTACATATTGTCTTGTACCTAGCGACTAACCATGATTGGGTTGCACTTTTCTTCCTAGTTTTTTTTGAATGAGTATTAGTTACTTATTCCTAGATTATAAGATCCTAATACTTTTACACTCCTTGCACTTCAATGGGGATTTTTGTATGATTCCCAAATCAACTCTACTCTCTCTTCCATTATTTAATTTCTCCAAGATTATCTTCCCGTAAAGGAACTAGTTGAGGTTTTACTTGCTTGTTTCACCAATTATATAACCACGGATGAACTTAGGGTTTATTGTAATTGCGTGTTTTAACCCAAGAAGTTCATGCCTCCTTTCTCCTTATTTAACTCATCTATAGTATTACTAGGGTTTTCTGATCACGGAGTTTTCCATTCATCATTTTAGTTCTAATATTCAGGGTTATCCAACTCTAGCTTCACTGCATTACTACAAAAATTGTCCAACAATTGCTCTTAATAAGAAATCTAGCATGACCACATTCTTAAGGTACCTAGTCATTAGGATAGGTTAATGCTTCTATCTGAGATTTGAAAGAGTTCCTTTTATCTCTTCTTCATTTATGTCTCCAATGGTGGCCTTGATCTTTTAGCCATCATAATTTCACATAGCTTAAAAACTTAACTTGAACTGTCTCGATCTTATTTATCTTGTTTATTGTGCCTTTATCTTAGGTCTAACTATCTTGCTTGACTTGCCATGTCAAGAACATATCTCGATGGAAGGCATTCTCTTAGTTACCATCAAGAGTATTTTATTGAAGAATTAACTCCTCATACTTGATTTGATTAGGGAAATTATTGCGTTTAGGTTCCAATTGAATGGTACCCCATAAGTACTAAAGAGCTAATTCCATGATTAAACACCGAAAATACTTCATATAAATAAATAATTGAAAATTTCGTAGCCTTTGGGGTTTTATTTAAGCCATAAATATTATGACTAATAAGTTTCAATTTCAGGGCTTACAATGATCCTTGGAATCCCCTTGAATTGATATATGTTGGTCTGTTGATTTAAAAGAATTTTCACTTATGTTTCACTTTGTTATTTCACAAGTTTTCACCTAGGTGTTATACTTCAAGCCATAGTTTGGTTTTCAACTAAGTTATGAATGTAGCCCATGTTCACCAGTGTATGAACCTAGGGCTCTGATACCAAAATGTCATGCCCAAACTTTTGGGCATGAACGGGATAATTTTTTTTTTAATTCACTACCTAAAACATTAAAATTGCCAATATAAAATGCACTAGCAAGTTTGTCTTAACTATGTTTTAGTTAACTCTAACCACTAACTCAAGTAAACAAAAATAATTTAAAATTAAATGCAGAATACTAAATGAATTTAATTTATTATCTCATCAAATTTAGTCAATGGATTAATTAAATCAAAACTCTCTAAAATAATTGATGAAGATAAAATTAATCTCCAATAACCATTATCTGTTTTTAGGATCTAATTAAATTAGTCCTAGCACTTAGTTTATAATGTCTAAAATTCATTTTAATCAATAATTAAAATGTGCTTAAATTAAAGCGACTAAAGGGTCAATTAAATTCATAGCGACATATGTCCTATAAAGTTTAATCCCATAAACCTATATCCAGGAGGGTTAAAATTATTCCCCATAGCCAAAATATCTTACCCAATTTGTTATAAAACTTCTAATAGATTAAACTTCATAAATATTTTAAATATAAACCCTTTTTTTTATTATTATTATACCCATATGTTTATTAAAAACATATACAATTTATGACCACATAATAAAATACTTAACCTACAATTATCCTCTCTATCTCTCTCTCTCTCTCTATATATATATATATATTTATAATTAAGTATGTTCTCACTTTGTTATGATTTATCCATGCAAAAAGCCTAATAAAAAAAAAATATATTATTATAATGCCCTACATTCTAAAAACCTCTTCTTTCTTTATACTACCCTAGCCCTACTCGGGGTAGGGTTTTATTCTTTTCTTGTTTTATTTTGCAGGGCAGAGGTTTCGATGGCAGGCAGCGGTCATGGGAGAGTGGTGGCAATGGTGGAGGGTTTGGTGATAGGCAGCGGTGGTGAGAGTCCCCGGGGATGCCACTGTGGTCGGCGCCACTCACTGTGGGAAACCGCAGTGGTAGCCCCTAGGCCGTTCACTGTGGGAAGCCACGGTGGTGGCCCCCCGACCCCGTTGTCCATTGTGTTAAACACAGTGGTTCAGCCCACCGAAACCGTTATGCGATATTTTTTTTTTGCTTAGTTTAATTATTATTATTATTATTTTTATTTATTTATTAAAACTATAATAAATTACATATATATATATAAATGTATATATATATTTATACATATAAATTTATATATATTATATAAATAAGTATGTTTTTAGAAAAATGAATTCATTTAAACATATATATATGTATATATTTTATTTTTTTATTTTTTTTTAATTGTGTATTAAGTCTAGGGCATAATTTTTTTTTTATGAAAGTATATGCTAATATTTTTATTCTGAAACATTTTAACAAATAAGTTAAAGCCACCAGATTTAAAATCAATGTACATATTTATTTAATCCTTAGATTTATTTTCTGCAAGTAATTAGAATTAACAGAAGTAAATAATTTTAAACAACAACTATGTAAATCTATTTTTGACAAAAAGAAGCATGGGTTAAATAGATTAAAATAGACTAGAATGCTAAGATAGGATGTATTTTCATCTTATACTTAATTTTCAACTTATTAACATTAAAATATATACATATATATATATATATATATATATATATATCATTTTAAAGCAACTGTTTATTTCCATAATATCTAGAATTCTCATTTACCTTTATTGTATTCATCCTTTAATGTAAATGAGTAGTTGTTCATTTCTTTTGTTTTAATTAATTACCACAGACTTGCTGAAAATATAGGACCATAGGGATGAACTAAATTTTGTTTTACTTCCTACTATACATGTAAAGCAACTGTTTATTTCCATAATATCCAGAATTCTCATTTACCTTTATTGTATTCATCCTTTAATGTAAATGAGTAGTTGTTCATTTCTTTTGTTTTAATTAATTACCATAGACTTGCTGAAAATATAGGACCATAGGGATGAACTAAATTTTGTTTTACTTCCTGCTATACATGTATTGTAGCTGCAACTAAATTTTATTTGGATATCATTACATAAACAACAAGAAGTTAAAAGCAAGATTAAAACTATCTCTTAGAATGACTATTAATTTGTGAGCATAAACTAAGGATATAAAAGGGTATTGTCATTTCTATTTATTTTAAATACCTTGCAGCTGTAAATAGAATCAGATAGTTTATTTAATCCTTAGATTTATTTTCTGCAAGTAATTAGAATTAACAGAAGTAAATAATTTTAAACTGTTGGCATATGCACACTCCAATGAGACATTATATGTGATTGAAGGTTTTGTCATTGATGGAAACCTTGCAATCCTATGGCACCGGAAAAGACATTACACCGGCATCAGTAGATCACACTCAACATCAACATTTAGGATACCGGTATCGGCACAGAAGAAAAGAAGTATACCAACACAAAGGTCGAGAGAATTTTTGTTATATAATATTTATTTATTATTGTAAGCCGACTTGGCAAATTGTAAAATGACTCTTATATATAAAGGAGATCATTGTAGACATTTGTATGAGTGATGTAGAAGTATTAAGGAAAATATTAGGCAGACCTAATGCGCGAAATATAAGTCAAAGGGTATATGTAAAGAACAGAGTAGGGACCGGTACTGAATCTGGCATTGAAGATGCTATTGTAAAGCAGTACAAGATATTGGATTTGTATAATCCTTATTTGTAAGTTAGTGTGACTTCCCATTGAGCAGTGAGCTCTAGGCAGTTGGCCTTCCTGCATGTGCAGGCCCCTATTGTAAGTAATATTCTCTTATTGGCCAGTGAGTGAATATTATGGGTCACAAATCCCACCGAGGTTTTTCCCACACCGGTTTTCCTCATTAAAATCCCGTGTTATCGTGTGCTTTTCATGTGGATGTTCTTGATTCTGTTTATTGCATTATTTCTTGCATACCGGTACACTGTTATATTATGTTTTGCATGTTTTAAGTTAAGAAATTCTAATTACCAGTTAGATACTGATTCACCCCCCCCTCTTAGTATCTATGGGACACCTAACAATTGGTATCAGAGCCTGGTCCTCTATTTTCAGAAGCCTAACAGCTTGAGGAAGATCTTGACATTGGTAAAGATGGAAAATCTGATGAAGCAACTTGAAGGAGCTCTTACAGACTATGATTCAGAAAAATTGAAAAATATCAAACTAGAAGATGATTTAATGGTAGCTTAGGATATTATTCAGGCACTTCAAGAAAATTTTACTGTTGCAAGAAATAAGAGAAGAGAACTGTGTGAAAAATTGCAAAATGAGAATGATGAAAAGGAATCACTTAATGATATGATAAGCAAGTTGAAACAAGAGATCATGACAACAAAAAATGAAATGCAGGATATGACTATGAGATTTTGCAAAGAGATTGAGGATAGGAAGAAGAATGAAGAAGAATTGACCAGAAGACTAAGTGATGCAGCAAATGAGAACACAAGACTTAGCTATGAAAATGACATGTTGAAGACAGATCTGATGCATACTCAAAATGACTCAAATGAGCTGATGAGACAAAAAAAAATCTTAGAAAGAGAACTGGAAACTGCAAATCAACACAGAAAAATTCAAGAAAAGCTCAGAGGAACTTGGCACCTTGCTGAAGAATCAAAAACCTAAAGGTGACACGTCTGGAATTGGCTTTGAAGTTGGTGAAAGCTCCGGTACTGCAAATACTCAGGATCACAGCAAATCGGTAAGACAATCTAATGCTTATAAATTCAATGGTAAATGCTTTAACTGTAATAAGTATGGTCATAGAGAAAATGAATGTAGATCTAGAAATTATCAAAATATCAACACACCCACCGGTCAATATTCTAAATGCAACAAAGTTGGTCACAACTCTGAAAATTGCAGAATGAATGTGAGATGTTATGTTTGTGGAAGATTTGGACATTTATCAAATCAATGCAAAACACAAACCAACATAGGTTATGGGAAAGCTATTCAGAAGAATAATGTAACTTGTTATGCATGTAACAAGATTGGGCATATTGCTAAATTCTGTAGAAGTAAAGGAACACCGGTAGACAACAAAAGTTCTAGCTTGAAAGGTAAAGAAAAAGTTGAAGAGGTTAAGCAAGAATTCTCAGAACAATGGATTAGAAAAGCTGATCTAAATATTGGGAATACTCCTCCACCGGTAGAACCAATCAATGCTTCACCGATAGGATAGAGTGATGCTTCATCGAAAGGACATAGCAGTGCTCCACCAGCAGGAAGTTCTTCATCTAATTGAAGAAAATTTCCTTGAAGGTTTGACAATCTATTGATACATATGCTAATTATTCCCTCGGTTAGAGATAAGAAGTTGAATATTACTTATTACCGGCAAACAATGTTAAGTGAATACTTAACCAGCATGCAATTAATGTGGTAGATGGTGAAAAGACACTATAAAGTTAAGGTTTTGGCTCCATTTCATTTCACCGAGATTTCAAATTTTCAGAGAGCGCGAAGACTCTGAGCTAAGGCATTTCAAGAAAGAAGCAAACACACTCCAAGCAATCATCCATCCAAGGCAGTAAAAGGTATTTAATCATGGCATCCACCTCTGCAATTGAATACATAGCAAACCCTACTATTGTTGAATTAATAAAAAGACCTAGGCCTATATTTCAGTTAGTTCTTGAGATAGCAAAGAAGGATGATACCTTAGGTGCTTTTTCTCCAATTCCTAAGGGAGTTGTCTATGCTGAAGACCCCAGAATGTACATCCACTACAACATTGAAGAATTAGGAGATGAGGAAATTAAAACCATGTATAAAACCATGATGTGTGATAATACTGACAATGTAAAGGATGAACACAAAATCATTGAGACCCTAGGCTTTACAGAAATCCTTAGCATTCCTGAATTTCCAAAGGATGTGATTAGGATAGTTTTAAGCAAGGTACATGGAGAATTTTTCTAGTTAGATGCAATCCATAAGATCACCAAGGAAGCTGTGAAAGTCATCACAGGGTTACTGACCACCGGTAAGAGACCAGATAAACCAAGAAGGTCTCCAATGACCTAGTTATAAACCTAACTGGTGTAACATTTGACAAAAGGTCTCTAAGGTTTAATGATGTAACAAATAGCAATGTGAGATTCATCAGTATGATATTAGGTTATAAAGCTACTCATGCTAATAGACTTAATTCAGTTTCAAGTTTATGCATTAAGAGTGCTTATGACATGGTCACAGATAATGCAAAAATTGACATATGTGAGTGGTTAAAGGATGAACTAATTGACAACCTTGGAAAGATCAAGAAGGACAAGAAAGGAACTTTCAGATTTGGAAATCTATTAGTATGCCTAATGCTACACATAACAAAATAGGTTCCTAGTATAGGTTACAAAGAACTTGGATATGACATACCGGTAGGAAAACAATTGACTGAACTATTCAATAACATGGGTGAGAACAAAGAAAACAATATTCATGACTTTTTCCAAGCATTAAAGGCCAAAATGAAGAAAAGAGTAAGGTTATCTCAGAAAATTGTAGACAAATACAAAGATGATATATGCTTTGTCATCAAGAAAGATGAAATCTAGATGGAAGCGGTCATCCCAAGGACAATTTGGGTAACCGAGATGGGTTATGAAACAGATGATCACATAGTAGAAACATATGCCAAAGCACTTCTAGAAGCCCCCAGAGAACCAAAGGAAGAAGCATTTGGTAGTGTAGAGAATATTGAAAGACAAATTCAATCAAAGAAAAGAGTAAAGAAGGTTGAGGCAGTTGTAAGGAAAGGGTCCAGACAAGCAAAAGCCATCAAGGAAGATGTATTGAAGAAAACCGGCATAACAGAGGATGAGTTAGCAGCTCCACAGCCTGAAACTCACCTATCACTGGTAGGTACTTCTTTAGGAAGTGACATGCCTGCAACTTTTAAAAGAGTTGTAAGAAAAAGAGATCCCTCACTGGCAACCACACCTTCACCTAGGAGGACAAGGCAAAAGCAACAAGCTGTGAGATCTCCTGTAAGAAAGGTCACACCAAAGAAGAAACTGACACCCAAAAAGAAGAAGAGGACAAACAGTGACTTGGCCCCTCTTGATATATTACTGAATGAAATCACTGAGGAAGGTAAACTAAAAAACATAAAGAAAATTTATGACACTCTAACAGCTAATGAGAAAGAACAAGTTGAAAACAGTGTTATATTACATATGGATATGTACAAGAAATTTTTGATGGAAGTAGTCAATGAAATTCCTAATGAATTATTCAAAAGACTTGAGGCAAGAAGACAGGCAGTGATAGAATTGGATAAGAAAATAAAAATTGAGAAAATACTTGTTGTATATCCGATAAACTCTCCACAAGAAATTGATGATCTCATTGCAAAGGCCAACCGGTCAGTATTCTCTACTGCACACCGGCATATTTCACTAATGGCAGGAAGAGTTAATGAGGTGACAAAGGAAACAAAAGATGGATGGGATATATTCCTGGTTGAGAAGGAAAAACAAGAAGAGTACAGGAACCCTAAACCTATAAAGGTTTATCAGAAAGATAGAGACAAAGGGAAAGGAAAAGTTGGTGGACCACCAAGCATCAAAGTTAAAGACAACTTACCCCCACCTTCTTTAAATGCTCCATCGGTGAAAACAACAACTACTGAAGATCAATCGATAGCTGAAAGTATGAATGTAGAGGATAATAATCCTAATTCTGAAGTCCTATACACTGTGAATGTTGATACTCAGAAGATCAACATAGTAGTAGACAAAGATGCAACTGATAAGTCAAATATGGCTAATGAGCCTCCAGTAGTAGGGGAAACAGAGAAACCGATAGAAGATAAAGAGAAAAAGGTAGAGACTGAGTCACAGACTGAGGCAATACAACATATAGAGAAACAAATAGAGAAAAAGGCTCCAGAACAACATAAGGAAACAATGCCACCGACAACTAGTGAAGTAGGAAAACCAGTGCTTAAAGAAATGCAGACACAAACTGACCTACCAGAGGTCAATACAAGCTTGGTTACTTCCACCAGTACTTAGATTGTTGGATCATCATCAGCATACAAATCAACAAATGTGACTGAGGTGTTATTAGATTCTATCAAGAAAATAACCGACTACAGCTCACAAGCTTACAAAGCAATTGATGATTCCATACCAATTTTGAAGGTAATAGCTCCCAACTGTAATATAGATAATAAAGATTCTTTAGGACAATTGGATACATTATGTAAATACATCTCAGAAAACATTGAGAAAATAAAGGAAGAGTCAGTGAAGGATAAGGTAGAAATTGAAAAACAAAGATTCTTTGATGAGGAAATAAAGAAGTGTAATAGAGATTTTGACACACTTCTACCGGAACTATGTAACTTATTGAAATAATACAAAAATTTGTACAAAGATACCTGTAAAACAACCTTTTTGACTGTAGATATTGATAAGAAAATAAGCAAGGTACAGGATGAGATAAATAAACTTGTAGACAGTTTTGTCAACTCACCTGATACACTATTAGTTTTTGAAGAGAAGATAGCAAATTTTGAGGAAGAACTAATCAAATTGGAAAGAGAGAGAGAAAGAAAGAATAATAAATAAGGCAAAACATTTGAGATCTAAACTAAGTCCAAGATTGGACTATCTAGCATCTCTATGGAAGGAAATTTCTGAGGCATTAACACAGGGAAGCAAAACACTGGTAGAGCATTTGCAGCATCTTACCGGTACAGTGAAGAGAACTGAGACAACAATAAAGGATAGTAAGAAGTTTATGGATAGTATAAACTTGATTTTGGGAGATCTTTTTCAGATTATAACTACCCAGCTACAAGGTTGAGGTTATGGATAGTTGAAACTACAAACTCTACTGACATCTTGACAACCTTTGTCATTGATGCCAAAGGGGGAGTAGTGGGATGAGAAAATTCAAAACACAGGAATCATATGCTCAAGGGGAGCTCTCACATTTTTGGTAACATTTTTGGTGGACTATAACATTTTTGGACTACACATTTTTGGATACCTTTTGAAATTTCTCATGAGTGTTGCCATCAATGCCAAAGGGGGAGATTGTTGGCATATGCACACTCCAATGAGACATTGTATGTGATTGAAGGTTTTGTCATTGATGGCAACCTTGCAATCCTATGACACTGGCAAAGACATTACACCAACATCAGCAAATCACACTCAACATCGGCACTCAGGATACCGGCACAAAGGCCGATAGGATTTTTGTTATATAATATTTTGTTTATTATTGTAAGCTGACTTGGCAAATTGTAAAATGAATCTTATATATAAAGGATATCATTGTAGACATTTGTATGAGTGATGTAGAAGTATTAAGGAAAATATTAGGCAGACCTAATGTGCAAAAAATAGGTCAAAGGGTATATGTAAAGAACAGAACAGGAATTGGTACTGAATCTGGCATTGAAGATGCTATTGTAAAGTAGTACAAGATATTGGATTTGTATAATCCTTATTTGTAAGTCAATGTGACTTCCCATTGAGTAGTGAGCTCTAAGCAGTTGGCCTTCCTGCATGTGCAGGCCCCTATTGTAAGTAATATTCTCTTATTAGCCAATGAGTGAATATTGTGGGTCACAAATCCCACCGAGGTTTTTCCCACACTGGGTTTCCTTGTTAAAATCCTGTGTTATGGTGTGCTTTTCATGTGGATGTTCTTGACTATGTTTATTGCATTATTTCTTGCATACCGGTACACTGTTATATTATGTTCTGCATGTTTTAAGTTAAGAAATTCTAATTACTGGTTAGATACTAATTCACCCCCCCCTCTTAGTATCTGTGGGACCCCTAACATAAACAACAACTATTAAAATCTATAAATTATTAAGATAACCTTCAGAGATGGCTATAATAATTTATTTTGCAGATTTTATTTTCTGCAAATAAATAAAATGATAGATTTAAATAAACTAAATTTGCACTTCCATAGATAGATCTAAATGTTTTAATTTCAGCCTACTACATGCGTACCAATCTATTTCATTCCTTTCCTATTTTATTTTAGTTTAAATGCATAAAAGAATAAAATAAATTTCTTGCTTTTCAAAATATCAGATACACAACCAATATTATTTTTAGAACTTTAGGAAACTAAATCTAGAAATACTCATTTCTTTTCTGCAGTATAGCATAATAAAATATTACATTTCTTTAAAGCATATTTCAAAGACACTATCCTCACTTTACAAATAGGTCTCTCATTTCTAATAAATGGAGACTTTTTTTAAAAAGAAATAATAAATACATTTCCAAATATTTTTCTGCAACAAATAACTCCAGCAACTTCTACTTGTCCTTTTTCCTTTCTTCCCAGAACCCGCAATATAAAATTTAAGGCTTTGACCAGGGAGAGCTCACCTCCCAGCCTAGGCTTACTAGAAGCCACCTCCAAGCTTGGAGAACCAAACCATAGATAGGTTACACACATGCAGACACAACAAGCAAGGGAAAAACATACAGTAAACACATTCCCAACCAAGGCTACACTACACCACACAATGTGATGATTTTACTTGAGTGGTAGTGGACCAAATACCCTGAGGAGATTGCAAGTATGGTAAAACACAAAGCCACCTCATGGTAAACAATGATATATCATAATTATAACAACTCCACATCCTTATTTCCCTCCTTATGACCCCCAAAATGCATAAACAAGCCATGCAGCAAGGGTCACATAAATATCCCTTGAGATCACTCTCATAACGAGAGCCTCTCACTCGAGGGTTGTCATACTTCTACCACCCACAAGAAAATCCTCTCTCCCAAGAGTAGGAGTTCTTGGTTACTCCCAAAACATAGAATGCATACAAGAAAACAAAGACATTACACGTAATAATTTTCACAAACTAAAATGCAAGAGAACAACATTTTCCACACAAACAACCTTTCCAAAATAACATGCAACATGAAATAAAATAATACAAAGGGAAGTTTAACCAACCTTCAACTACCCAAAGGTATGCTATTCTAATTGAGGATGAGCAACCCAATTCCATAATCTTTGTTTCTCTACACTTTGCCAAAATCCTATACCAAATCTATCCTTCTTTTCAAAATTGCATTGTCTCCAAAAATGGAGAGTGGGTGATTACTCACAAAATCTCTCATTCTTGCCTAAGAAGACCTCAGTGAGAGTTCTCATAGGTTTCTAAAATTGAAAAAGGAAAAGTCAGAAAAAGATCAAAAGGGATCTCTCATCAAAAAGGAAAGTTAACTAACCTAGATGATGCCTTCTAAATTCAATTTTCGCACATATTAGAAAACTCACTTTTTAGGGTGACTAAACAGCCACATGGGAGTTGTCACATGCCTAAAATTACTCCTAACCCTTAGGTATACCTTATGGGCTTTAGGAAATACCTTTAAACTACCCCTATGAGTCCATTTAACCCCTTTTAAACCCATGTGAAGTTAACTTCCGGGTCAAACCTAAGTTGACCAGCCCAAAGATTCTCTACCCAAGGAAAATATAGAACCACATTAAATTATTTGAAAAAGCTATGGTTAAAACAACTCCCTCCAAGAGACAATTCAAAAATCAAGACATAAATCAACACGTGTCAAGTGACACAATAAAAATACTTTTACAAAATTACACATGAAATTTTGTCTCTTGTTGGATTTACACAATTTAATAATTTCAATTTAACACACATGCCACATTCACTTTCACAAATAAAATACGATACAAATGGGGTGTTGTCTCTCCAAATAGACAACCCCTGGTTTTACGAACGTACATAGGTCTAGGTTTGGTTCTCCATAATGTTTCCATGGTCACATGGATAATTTTCCTGCACATCTCAATTACACATTGGTAATTCCAAATAACCTTATATAATATAAAACACATGAATAAGAATACACATCAAAGACTCTGCATACAATATATGTTTAAACAAATCAATACATCTTACATCCAAATAAATCCACATAAGCAATTATCATAATCCTCATAATTGTAATCCATACACAAAATATACATCCTATTTCTATCATCATAGTGAAGTCCTGCAAATCCAATAATGACATACATCATCACAAATTTATCCTATTCTAGAATCATATAGAGTTCTATATCGTAAAGCATATAAATGAAGCATCAACATACATCAATGTAGTCCAAATCATGGAATCATATAAGTTCTAAATCCATAATGCATAAAAATGTACACCTCAAGGTGAAATGATTCTGTAACCTGGTTCAATTACTTTTCTCACCAATCTATCTATCTAACATAGCCCATCCTATTGAATTATAGAATTTATTAGTAGGGTCAAACATGGTCAAGTAAGTTAATCAAAGCTTGGTTGGGGAGGGCCTTACAAATTGAGTTGTGACCATACAAGAATAATATTTTGGAAAGATTTGTTGGAAGAAAATTTTGATGAATGGACTTAGCTAAGATTTTGGATTTTGATTTGGTTTGGATTTGATGAAGTCAGATAGAATTATTGATGGGGTCCTTAGATTAGGACAAGAGTTTGACTAAGATTACACCTTAATAATTGGATGAGGATTTTAGGTGGGGGATGTTTGATGAAAACTACAAACAAGGTGTCGACCAAGTTGGTTAAAATTTAGACCTTAGGGTAATTATCAAAGTCTCTTTCTACTAGGGAATGACTAATGATCCCAAGAAAAATCAAGATGTGGGATAGGAGTCTTGATTGACTCAAACAATGGGGAAAAGGTAATTGGGGGAGATTCTTTCCTAAGCACAAAAACCAAATGATTGATTGATTAAAGATGAGGTCTAAATAAAAATTGACAAGGTATAAAATGTTAGAGTGAGGTTGATTTGATTGAAGGATGATTGATTGAAGGATGATTGAATAAAGATGATTTATTAAATATTGATTTAATTTGAGGATTGGTGTGCTGAGTCCTTGGAAAATGTTAATGATGAGAGATCAAAGAAAGGTGACAATGATGACTAGAAGAAATTGATGACTAGATTATCCTTGGGATATGAATGACTCAATAAGTGATAGGTTCGGATGGAAAATTGTATGAAGGAATGTGACCACCCTGATTTTGGTTATAGTTGATGTTGAAAGACAAGCTTGATCCTTGGTGTAGGGCATATACTCTTAGTTCTTCACTAGCATCAAACTCATTGCTATGACCATGAATATAATTGTGATATTGGTGCAAAAAGGTCCTATATTTGAGCAAGAGTTTTTGGTTGGTATACCAAAACTTACAACATCTAATGAGTTGGGCTTGGGTGAGATTCTTCTTCTTGATTGGATGGTGAATTGAATTCTTGGGATACTTGTACAACTTAGGCTTATGGAACATGAGGTCAAAATGTGGTGGACTAGATTTGGACTTTGACTATGCAAGGTTTGAAAATTTAGACTTGAGAATGTTTGAAAAATATGAAAAAATGAGGAGATTGTTTATCACTCTACTCTTGGCAAGAAAATATCAAGCATAGCAAAGACATTGGCCAAGTGTTACTCAAAGGCAATCATTCACCTTTACGACATTTCCTAAGGTTGGGAAGGACAATAGTCATGGATCTCACTTGGCTTCCCAGCTATGCTTACTCAGAGAATATACTTAGATGCTTGACCCCACTGACTCCACCCTTGGCACTCACTTTTCTGGGGCAACCATGCATCATTTCCCTTGAAAACTCCCCATGGAGAACTTTGTATCTCTACTAAGAGCCGTAAAAATGTGAGTGCCTTCAAAGGTCTAACCTCCTACACCAATGACTAGAGGGTTTTTGGCTTCTAAACACAAGAGCTATTAGTTAGGGCATCCATTCATGTGGCCATACATGCAACACTTTACGCTCCATAGTTACGGATGGCTCCCAGCCTATAGGGTTTATGGGGAGCAATAGTGTCTGTATGAACTAATCAGCACACATTGCTTGCAACTTTCATCACAAACACATTTATCTATAGCGGTTCGGAAGAGCTTGACTTTAGCCTGTTACCACTTGGGTCATTCCCCTCTCACCAATGCCTATGCGGGATGCCAGACAAATCGAGAAGGCAAGCCCTCTAAGGGTGAAAACATGCAATCAAAATGAAACAAAACATGGAAAGCATGATGTTTATTGTCCCTTAAGAAAACAAAATGTGCTACTAATTGTGAATTTTATTGCCCAAAATGAAATGTGTGCTAATCTAGAAATGAATAAAAGACCACTAGACTAGTGAAAAAGCAAGTCTTCACCCAATGTTCTGCAAAATAAACAGTCAGTAGTTTCTGTTTCTAATCTTGGACCGACCATACAAACCTACAAAACTCAAAATTTGATCAAAATATTGAAAACCCTATGACCACAACAGACACATTGATATGCAAATAGATGCATCGAAGCCCCTACGTAGGCACCGAAACACCTATGTACGCATCGAAGCAGCATCTACCTCTTAAAAAAAAGGAAATATGGAAAAGTAGGATTTAAAATAGTTAATAAAAATTATATCAAAATAGTTGCGCTGAAACAGAAGCGCCCATTCTGAACCGTGAGCATGCGCATTGTAACAAAAATAATTAACAGAAAACATAACATTTCAAAAATTCAAATTTTAAATTTGACAGAATAAGGGAAATGGGTAAAATGGAAATGCTAAACCAAATCCATTGTGCCAAAATGAATGTGCACATGTTGATGTCACTGAATTGTAAACCAAACAAAATTATGAAAAAAAAATGATTTTTAATTATTTTTCAGATTTTTTTTTAAATTTTTTTTATTTAGATTTTAAGTGCTTAAAATAGAAAGTATAAGAAATTACAATCTAACAATCAAGAAAAACTTTTTACTAAGGTGTACACACTAAAACCATATCGGATGCACCAAAATATAGCCTATAGAAAATGACAGGTTAACAAATTTGAAATTCAAAATACACGCGTTGAAGCGCCTATGCCCGTGTTGAACCAGAGGTGCATGCATTGAATCCATGGCCACACGCTAGTTTGTAGACTCTCACGCTGATCTGGAACCTGCAACTAAAAATCACAAAAAAACCTTTAAAAATGTTAGATTTCTAGGATGTGGGTCCCACCGAGCATGCCAAAATGAACCAAGAGAAATAATGCAAGGAGTTAGAGGGTTGGTTTAAATACAAATAAGCATATAAAACCAAATGAGAACAATAAACTAACTAATTTATACCTTGCAAGAGAAGATCTCTCTTTTTCCTTTGATTGAGCAAATGATGAAGTGGAATGCGCCCTATTGGTCCACTTGATTGGATGTACTCCTTTGTTTGGTTGTGGATCGCTCTCTAAGATTGCACAACAAGGGTGAGTGAGAGATTGATTCATGGATGCAAGATGGATGGATGAAATGATTAAGTGATGGAGGATATGGATTTGGTTATAACGTAGATACTTGAGATGATTTATAGGCTCAAACTAACAACATAAGATTGCACAAATTGAAGATGTCAAATGAGGGGATGGAGACCCCAATTTATAGAATTGGATGGAGGAAAATGGATGGTAAAGATTGAAGAACAATAGAGGGCTAGGATTAAAAAGAAGAGATCACATGGATCAATGGATAATGATATGACAAGGGGGTGGAGACCAAGAGATTTTCCATAAAGGAATTTCTTGTCTCCAGCCTCCTCAAGGTACATGGGGAAGAGTTCCCAATGCACCTAGGAGGAATTAAAGGAATTAAAAATTCCTTGGGGGATGCACATGGAATTAAAAAGTCTTAAGATATTGTGTGCATGGGGATTGGAAAAGGGAAAAGGAAATTTAAAACTCCTTGGGAAGATGAGAAGCATGGGAGAATGTGAGATTTTGAAAATCTCACATTCACCCAAAAGGGGGCATTTAAGGTGGAAGGTGAGAAGGGGGACAAAGAGGATTTAGCCATAAATGATTATAATTGAGTTTTGTGTCTAATCATGGAGATTAGGTACTAGCAATGGATTAGGAGGGTTATTTAGAGGAATTAGGTGAGGATAAGGAGCAAGTAGGATTTATAGGAGGATTTGACTAGGAGAGAGAATGACGAGGGGGAATTAAAAATTGAAGAATAATGCTAAGCAAGATTAAGGGAATTTCTAGAAGAATTGATTAGAATAATGATAGATTAGGACAAGATGATTTGTAGGAATCGCCTAGATTATTTAATTAATTAAAAGGGGGATTAAGAAAAATTAATTTTTGAGTACTTTAGAGGAAGAAAGGGAAAATTGATTTATTAAATAAATCAATCACTAGACTATAGTGACAATATTAATTAGATTAAATTTAATTAATATTGAGAAGAATAAAGGTTAACACAATTAAATTAATTAATTATGTAGGAGGGTTAAATTAATGAAAATAATTAATTTAAGTGTCTACAATAATTTTTCATAGAACTTAATATAGAATGTGTTTTATTGTTTAAATGTGAGCTTAATGATTATAAATCAATTGTGGTTTCTGAACAATATTGTTAGTTATGTGTTTTGAGGATTAAGGGTAAATTATATGCATTTAGGGGTTAAAATAATTGAATTAATTATTTTATTTTCAAAAGTGAAAGTGGGATTTTGGGTAAATAGGAAAAGGGTTATTTATTCTTTCATTATTGCATTGTTGGGGAAAAAAAAAGTGAGAGGAAAAAACTCTACAGTTGAAAATTTATTTTGAGGGTTATTATAGCTATAGTTAATGAAATTGAATGAAATTATTTGTATTAGGAGAGGAATTGGAAAGTGTACATACTACTACAAGGAATCAAGCTATCATTTTGTGTCTATGAATAATTTGCAATTTGAAAATTGAGGTAGAATCTTCATTTATCTTCCATTTCATTTCATTCTTATTTCTTAATGTTTGTAGAATGTTTAATGAATTATAAATAGCATCCCATTGTTTATAGATTTCACAATTGATATTTTATCTAATTTCTTGAAGAAATTTTATGAAACTTTCCAAAAGACACCCTCATGTCACCTATAAAGTGGGAAAATTCAACTAATGTGAAGGGTGGTCAAACCCATCGAGGACTCAATAACCTTCTTTGCACTCTAAGAAAACCTTCAAGGTTCTCAAACCTCTATGTTTTCTCACTAGGGATGAAAAAGTGTATGAAAGTCTATGATGATCAAAGATAAAAATATTCTAACTACAGGAAGAAAAAGTGTAGATTATCAGGACCACTTGGTGAAATTTTTTCACTCTATGTATAGGACATACATGTGAGTCAAGGACAACAACGTAGTGTGAAAAAATACTATACAGATAAAGTACAAAATTTTGTACCAAACAGTACTGGATAACCCTAACTCTAGTTCTAAACACTAAATGTGATAAAAATATAAAAAGAAAATTAATAACTAACTAAAATAAAACAATGAAATAACAAAGAAAGGAAGAAGAGATTCACAAGAGGTCCAACAATGAAGCCTCTAGCCAACACTATGCCTTCTTTCTTCAAATCTACATAACAAGGATGAAAATGTTGGGGTTGTGATAAGAGGTTTGCCATACTCAAACCTCTTCTTTGGTGTTTCCACCTCCACAAACATCCAAGATAAATCAATTGATAAACTATAAAAGGGTGTCATAGATGATATGCTATAATAGAGATGATCATATTGTAATGGAGGACATTTTCTACCTTGAGGATGATAAATCCAAGAGAACAAAAAGACCCTTTGATACCTCACTCGAATTGGTGCTAAGATGAGATAGAGGATAAAAATGAAAAACTAGACCAACTACCCACAACCCAAGACTCTTAGACATCTATGTAAAGCCTTTGTCCTAAGGATGAGCATGCAGGTCTAGGACACTAGCACAAAATTCTATCATCCTGTATGGATGGGGTACAAAACCCAAACGAAAAGCTCCACTTGCGAGTAAAATGTAGTAAAACATAGAAAACAAGTAAACTAAACTAATAGATGTGCAATACAAATTAACTAGGATAAAGTAGAAGAAGAGAAGGTGGGAAAGAGATTCACAGTTGGTCTGTAATTGAATCCTCCCACAAGGTTACTATCCTCCTACGATTATTCACCTACACACATGCGAGAGAGGAAATGTTGGGGGTTGTGTTTTGGAGTTTGCCTAATTCAGACCCTCGTTTTGGTGTTTCCACCTCCATGGACAACCAAGATAAAAGCCATGGGGAAAATAAATGATAAATATAATTGAATGACAATTCACAATAAAATAACGATAATGCATGAGATAAATGGAAAATAGAACAAGTAAACTCCCTTTTTCAAGATTTTATGACAATAGTGTTGTGAGTTATTTGGAAAGATGCAACAATGGTGATCTTCGTAATAGGAAATGTGAATGTTGTCCAAAGAGGTATCACCAAGAGCTTCAACCTATAAAAGATACTCTCAAAAATGTGAAAGGATCTTCCAAATACTTTCAAATGGGATAGATATAGGCCCTAAAAGACAAATTGTTGTCAGTGGGTGTATGTAGGAGTGTTGCAATTCCTTTCAAGTGTAGGCATAATGCTCAAATAGTCTCTTGTAAACTATCAAATTTGTAGGACTCTAGTGTGCCATGCAGACATCTCCGTGTTGTGCCCTAGTGCCTGAAATTGTTAGGTTGGCCAAGTTGGTAGAGACCATCTTGGAGCCAATGAAGGGACCCCAAGTGGACAAAAGGACAAAGGTGGGGACACCCAACCTCTGATGGCATGGAGGAAGATGCCATTTGTCATGTTGAGTTTGCATAGGGTGTAATATTACATTTTGCCTCCACTTTAGCGAGCATGTCTTTTCCGAGAGATGTGAAGCTAAAGTAGAGGAAGATAAAGAAAAGAGTCGAGATAGGGAGGCATATTTTTGTTGATTAGACAAGGTTTCCCCCAGTGGTCTGAAGCCAAGATTTGGAATGTGATAGTCCTAAATTTTGGCAATTTGGAGGAATTGATTATGTGTTGCATTGATGTTTGTCATTGATGTCAACACTAGATGCTTTGGTTGTTTACCAGTATCTAGTTGGTCCTGGTAGGATGATTGGTTTTTGGTTGATAAAATCATGTTGATCCAGTATACTATGGTATTCTTTGGTCTATGGAACTGGTTTGGATTGGTTATTCATGAGTTCTTGATGTGTATTATATTCAGTTGATTCAGGATTTGATGATACAGAAGCTATTACTTGTTCTAGTAAGCCTTTTTGTTACCGGTAAGGGTTTGACTGACAGAGCTTTGCTGAAGATCTTTTGTTGAATCCGATAAGTGGTGTTGGTGTGGCTTCTATTAGGTTATCCAGACGGTGATGGTTATCATGTTCATTTTCTAGTTGTTTGTGGTGTTTCATTTGGCTTATGGTGACCTATTATAGATCTAGTGGTTATTATGCTAGGTTATGGACCATTTCATGTAACGTGTGGGTTGATGCTCCCGATGTGTTACTAGTTGGATTCATTGATTGGATTATGTTGTTTTGGTCTTAGGCTAGTTTGGTTGATCATTAGATTGAGGGTTTAAGATATGAATTTACTGTATTATCTTTTAGGTGGCCGACCTAATTGTTTAGGTCTCGGGTTGGTATAAATATGATGTAAGATCTCTTTGTAGATCATAGGAGATGATGTATGGTATTGGTTGTGGGATTATCTATATGTGAACAATGTTGTAATCATATGTAGAGGAATTGGTCGATCATAATTGATTGAGTTGGATTTGTGGAAGAGGTTTTGTTGGCATTGAGTTGTCATCTATGTCAACTCGATATGAAGAATATTGAAATGGCATAAAGAAGAGAAGTATGATTATGTGTTGACAGATGATACCACTGGTATAAGGTGAGATGAAAGAGTGAGTTGGCATGCTTGAGTATTAATCGGTAAGGCATAAACTAGTATGATGGCTGGCTATTTGTTTGTGATGAAGATGTAGAATGTTAGATGAATCACAATAACAACACATGACAGAGAATGATCAGGTAGTTGTTGGCATGGTGGTTGGGGCATGAAATCTGATTGTAGATTGACCTTTAGTTAGAAACAACTAGATGAAATGAGGTCGACAAAGATCAAGGTCGTAAAGTAGGGTAAAGGTTGCTATTTATACAAAATATGCATTGGATGAATAAAAATGTGTGCAGATGCATCTCCCCTAAGCAGGTGAACAATCCAAGGTAGATCAAATCAGATTTGATATAGATTTGGTCAAAGGAAAGAAACCTTAACCACCTAAAGTTTGAATTTGTTTTTGGTGGGAAAACTTGTTTTTAAATAGACAAGTCAAAATTGATGAGACAACTACTACGTAATGATATATGATTATTCTTGTGAATAAAAAAGAGAGAAATTATTGTTTAAGTGAAAAATAATAAATCTTAAGTGACTGTGTGTAGAAGGAGAAACTGGTAAGGTGTGTGAACCGACAGAGAACAAACCAGTAGAGATAGAACCTAGCAAAGTGTGAGCAAGTGTGAAGTGAATCCAACAGATAGAGGAAGAGAAGTTTCAATAGAGTAAGGACTAGCATGAAGGTAGTGTTGTAGTGTGTGTGAAAGTTTCATAGACCGGTAAGATTGAAATTGGTAGAGAAGAGTATTTAAGGGTTGCAAAACTTCATTTGCAACAGGGAATTTATTTTTGTATTTGAATCTTCATATTGTCTTCACTAAGTAGGTTCTTAGTGTAGGGGTTGTAGCTCCTTTAGGTTATAGCCTATAAATTGGTCAGGGGTTAGTGCTCCTTTGAGTTGGTGCTCATAAGTCAGGGGTTGGTGCTCCTTGGGTTGGTGCCCTAAAATTGTAATCAGATCAGTTATATTGTGAGGCTGGATTGTTGCAGAAGATCTCCAGGAGCTATTCTCACTAAGGTTTTTCCCATATTGGTTTTTCCTCATATATCTATTGTTATGTGATGCATTCTTGTGTATGAGTTATTTTGATGTTGTAGAAAATCCTTTCACACACTTATTTTACATAGTTTGTCTTACCAGTCAGCACTCTGTTTGTTTCATAGAGTACCAATATATCCCTATTTGAAGAAAAAGTGTTAAATCATTGATTCACCCCCCTCTCAGTGATCCATTATGTCCAACAATTGGTATTAGGGCCTAGGTACCATGTTTTGTTAAAGCGTTCTCTAGCTTGGGTAGATCTTGTCAAGTGTTCACAATGGCAAGAAATGAATCAGCCTCCTCAAAAGCCCCTATGTTTGATGGTGTCAACTATGCCTTTTGGAGTAGAAGAATGGAAACCTATTTGTCCTCTCTAGGTTGTGATGTATGGATGTCAGTTGTGAATGGGTATATAGTCCCTAATAATCCCCCTACTGATCCAGATGCTAAGAAGGAATATGAGAACAATGCTAAAGCTAAAAATGCTATTCTTAGTGGGTTATCTGATAATGAGTTTGTTAAGGTCATGTAATGCTCATTTGCCAAAGAAACTTGGCATAAGTTGTAGAAAATATTTGAAGGCGATGCTAAAGTCAAGGAAGCCAAGTTATAGACATTGAGAGCACAACTTGAGGGTTTGAAGATGAGAGATGAAGAGAAGATTGTTGACTATCTCCAAAGGATTGATGAAACAACAAACACCATTAGAGGGCTTGGAGAAGAAATAAAAGATGAGGTGGTAGTGAAAAAAGTACTTAGATCTCTCACATCTAAGTATGATACAAAGGTTTTAGCAATAGAAGAAGCAAAATGTCTAAAAATCTTTACAATGGATGAGTTGTATGGTTCCCTAATTGCTTATGAGATGAGGACTGCTAGTACTGAGGTTGTGAAGAAAGAAGCTGCATTCAAAACATCAAGGAAAGGAAAAGAAGATTCTTCTCAAGATGGAACCAATGAAGACTCTGATGATATCATAGCAAACTTTGTCAGAAGACTTAAGATTGGTTCAACAAAATACAAAGGCAAGTTGCCCTTGAAATGTTTCAAATGTGGAAAGATTGGACATTTTGTTGCCAAATGTCCCTATGGTGATAATAATGAAGATGATCAATCAAGTGGTAGTATATCATATGGTAAGGACATGAAGAAGAATGTCTATTGGCATGGTAGAAGAGGCAACTAAAAGTAGAGCGGTCTTTACACACATGAAAATGATACCACAAATGAGTAGAGTGTCTCAGATGACTGTTGTAGTGAAGATGAAGCCAGAGTAAACCTTTTTATGGCCCAAGAGGTTTTGGTACCTAAAGAAGGAGAAGAAGAAGAGAAAAAAGGAGAAGTAGATCTTGAAGCAGAGCTCATCAGTGCCTTGGAAGAACTGAAGAAAACAAGAAGAGATCTAAAGAAGGTGAAAAAGGTTGCAGCTGAGAACAAGAGATGTTGGAGAAATCTCTTGAAGAATCCAAGAAAACAATTGAAGATCTAAAAACTCCAATTGGAAGAAGCCAAGAGGATCTATGAAGTTCTAGTACCAGCTTGAGTAAAAAGGAGAAGGAGCATCAAAACCTGGAAGAATAAATTGTCAAGCTCTAGAAAGAATTAGAGAAAAACAAAGAAGAGATGAAAGAGAGATGCAAATATGAAGGCAGTACCAAAGCTTTAGACAAGATGTTGAGAAAAAAGAAGCAATCTAAAGATATCGGTGGCTTAGGATTAGAAGAGGGTCAAAGCTCAAACAACAAAGACACATCTAGTAAAGAGATATAGTTTACTTCTTTAAATGAAGCTGAAGAGAAGAAGACATTCATGGTAAGAAGACATATGTAGATGCTATTAAGAACTCCCACACAAACCAGTATACACAATCAATGAACTGGAGGCCATACTCAATGCATTGATATGTAGATCCAAGGAGAAATGCAAGAGTTGATCATGAAGGATTCACTAGAGTTAGCAACATGAAAGGAAGACCCTCGGCCAGGTAGTCATTTGCAGGACCAAGACAATCTAATTGGTATGTTCCAAACTTTCATTGTTATTATCATCGGTGTAATAAGTTTGGTCATACAATGGTAGATTGTAGGAAAATGAATGTAAGCCCCAATTTTGAGAGTAGAATCTCATTTATTGCATTACAAAGTACAAACATCACATGTTATAATGATGAGAAAAAGAAAATAATATTGAATCAGAAGATAGAGACTAAACCAGAACACAAGATGACAGAAGAGGAGAAGAAAGAAGAGAAATAGGTTTGGATAGAGAAGGAGAAGAACAAGACATAGTCAAGCTTGATTGTAAAAACTACTCTACATGCTGAAAGGAGGAATCTATGGGTAGTAGATAGTAGCTTCTCAAATCACATGATCGGAGACAACAAAAAGTTTATCAAGCTTAATGATTGGAATGGTGGTTCTGTCTAGTTTGGTGACAACTCCTATATCAAGATTAAGGGTTGCGGTACATTAAATATTGATGGAAATCTCAAGGCTCATGATGTATACTATGTGGAAGGACTAAAGAATAGTATGCTAAGTGTAAGTCCAATGTGTGACAAAGGGTACAAGTTCACATTTGACTCTATCGATTGTTAGATAAGCAAGCAGAGTACTGGTCAGGTTGTAGTAGAAGGAAAGAGGATAGATAGTAATGTCTACAATCTAAAGGAATGCTATGATTCCCAATGCATGATGGGATAGGTTGATGAAAGTTGGTTGTGGCATCGGAGATTAGTTCATGTGAATTTTGATAATCTGGTGAAGATAAGTAAAAACCGGTATGTGAGAAATATTCCACAAATAACTAAACCAGAAAGTACTTTTTGTGATTAATGCATTAGAGGCAAGCAAATCAAAGTGAGTTTTAAAAAAAAGAGTACAATACCTCAAGACCTCTGGAGTTATTACATATAGATTTGTGTGGACCAAGAAGAACAAGGGATCTGTTCAATGAGAGATACTTCATGCTATTCATTGATGACTACTCAAGGATGACTTGGGTGACATTTTTGCATGAAAAAATCACAAGCATTTGAAAGATTCGATATCTTCAAAAGGATGGTTGAAAATGGTAGTAGACACCGGTTAAAGTGCCTAAGATCAAACTAAGGTGGAGAATATTCTTCAAATGAGTTTATTGACTACTATGAGAAACATGAATCTAGAGACAATATTCAGCAGCAAGAACACCATAGCAGAATGGTGTGGCGGAAAGGAAGAATAGGATAGTAAAGGAAATGGCTAGAACAATGTTGAATGAGGCTAGCATACCAGATACATACTGGAAGGAATTAGTTCATACTATTGTCTATATATTAAACTGGGTACAACTAAGAGTGAACATTGGAATGACTCCTTATGAGTTATGGTACGACCGTAAACCATCACTCAAGCATTTCAGAGTGTTTGGAAGTAAGTGTTTCATCAAGAGATGCTGATGGATTAGGAAGTTTTTATTCTTGGAGTTATGAAGGAATCTTCTTGGGTTACTGAACCAATAGCAAAGCCTACAAATGTTACAACAAGAAATTGAGAAAAAAGGTTGATAGTATAAATGTGAGAATAGATGAAGACCTACATAAGAAAGAATCTGCACCGACACCCTATATTGATGTTTTAGATGATGAGCATGAAAATCAATCTGACAATGGACCTGTGGAAGAAGAACCAAACAAGAACTCCAACTAGTATGTGCAGAAGAACCATCCAGAAGAACAGATCATAGGAGATAAAAATGAAGGTGTGCAGACCATAAGGAGACTAGCCCAAAATGATGAGTAGGCAAATTTGTGCCTCATGATAAAACTTGAGCCCAAAATTTTTGATGGAGCTAGGAAAAGTGAAAAGTGGATAGATGCCATGGATGAAGAGCTGAAACAAATTGAGAAAAATCAAACTAGGAACTTGTTCCTAGACTGACAAACAAGAATGTCATAGGTACCAAGTGGGTCTGCTGAAACAAGATGAATGAAGAAGGAAAATTAATCTGACATAAAGCAAGCTTAGTTTGCAAAGGGTATGCTCAAGTGGAAGGTATTGACTTCGAAAAAACTTTTGCACCGGTTACTAGATTAGAGGCAATAAGAATATTTTTAGCTTTCTTTGCCTATAAAGGTTACAAGGTCTACCAAATGGATGTCAAATCTGTATTTTTGAATGGTAACCTTGAAGATGAGGTGTATATGGAACAACTGGAGAGTTATATTCTACATGATGATGAGATTTTTGTATGTCGATTGAAGAAAGACTTGTATGGTTTGAAGTAGGCTCCCATAGCATGGTATTTCTGGTTAGACAAGTACCTGAAGGAGAAAGGATTCTAGAAAGGGAATGCAGACAACAACTTGTATGTCAAGGCAAATGGAGATCACATGATTATGTTAGGATTCTCATAGATACTAAGAGGGGGGGGGGTGAATCAGTATTTGACTGGTTATAAGATTTTCTTAACTTAAAACATGTAGAGCATATCAATACAGTATACTGGTAAATAGAAAGTAATGCATTAAATAGAGATAACAACAACCACATGAAAACACACCATAACACAGTAGTTTAACAAGGAAACCCAGTGTGGGAAAAACCTCAGTGGGATTTGTGACCCACAATATTCACTTACTAGCCAATAAGAGAATATTACTGCTACAATAGGGGCTTGCACATGCAAGAAGGCCAAGTGCCTAGAGCTCATTGCTCAATTACAAAATGGGAAGTCTCACTGACTTACAAAATGGATTATATAAATCCAATGTCTTGTATTGCTTCAAAATAGCATCTACTATGCCAGATCCAGTACCGGTTTATAGCTCTGCTTCATACATAAACCCTTAACCTATAATTCACATAATAGGTCTACCTTATTTCACCTATATATTTTTCTCCATCTATTATAAAATGTTTTACAATGATCTCTTATATATATATGAGTCATTTTACAAATTTCCAAGTCGGCTTACAATGATTTTACAATAATTAAAAAAATATATTACAAACAAAATTCCTATCGGCTTCTGTGCTGGTGTAGAGTTTGTCTTTGCTAGTGCCAGTAAATTGTCTTGCCGATGTCATAGGATTGTAAGGTTGCCATTAATGACAAAACCTTCAATCACCTACAATGTCTCATTGGAGTGTGCATTTGCCAACAATCTCCCCCTTTGGCATTGATGGCAACACTCATGAGAAAAATCCAAAAATTGTTATCCAAAAAGAATCTACCAGACTTACCAAAATTGTGTACCAAAATAATATGTGCTCCCCCTGAGCTGATGAGTCATTTGCTAGTTATTTTTCTCATTCCACTAATCCCCCTTTGGCTTCAATGACAAAGGTTGTCAAAGTGTCAATTGAGTGTGGTTTCCTATTTCATCCTTGTAACCGGTTGGTTACAATCTGAAAAAAGATCTACCAAAACCAGATTCAGGCTCTTAATGAACTTTTTGTTGTCTTTTATTGCAGCCTTAGTCTTTAGAACTATACCGGTGAGGTGTTGCATTTTCTCTACCGGTGTTTTCTATCCTTGAATCAAAGCATCAAATATGTATTTTCTTAAGGAGGCTAGGTAGTCCAATTTTGTACTAAGTCTCCATTCTAGATCTTTAGCCTTTCTTTTTATTCTTTCCTTCTCTCTTTCCAACTCTAGTAGTTCTTCCTCAAAACCTGTTATTTTTTGCTAAAAAACTGATAATGAATCAGATGAATTAATGAGGTTATCAACTAGTTGATTTATTTCCTCCTGTATCATGCTGATCTTCTTGTCTATATCAACTGTCAAAAAGTTAGTTTTACATGTATCCCTATACAAAGTTTTAAATTCCTTCAATGTTCTACACAGTGCCAGTAAAAGTGTGTCAAATTGCCTTGTACACTTCTTTATTTCCTCCTCAAAGAATTTGTGTTTTTCTTTCTCTAATCTCTCCTTGAGTGCTTCCTCTTTTATTTTTTCAACTATCACAATGTTGTCACTAATATACTTAGACAAAGTGTCAAGTTGACTCAAAGAATCTTTATTATCTACATTACATTTCGGTGCTATCATTTTTAGAACTGGAATGGTATCATCTATTGCCTTGTATTCTTGTGAGCTACAATCTGTTATCTTCTTAATGGAATCCAAAAAAAATTCTGCTACATCATTTGATGAGCCAATAATCTGTATTCTGCTGGTGGGAGCAGTTTCCTTGCTTGTGATGACCTCTGGTAGGTCAGTTTATGTTTCCATTTCTTTAAGCAAAGGTTTGGATTTCTCGGCTGATGCCGGTGACATTGTCTTTGTATGAACCTGTTGCTGTGATGGAGCCTGTTGCTTTGTGTGAGCCTGTTGCTTAGTGTTTTCATCTGTCAGTTTGGCTTCTGTACTATCTGTTACTGATGGTTCTTTAGCCATATCTATTTTCCCAATTGTATCCTTATCTACCACAATATTACCTTTTTATGTGTCAATGTCCACTGTATATAACACCTCAGAATTGGGATTGGTGTCCTCTTGTGGTATGTCCATACTCTTACTAGCCAATTGATTGTTAGTGGTAACTACCGGTGGAGTATTCAGAGGCAGTGGGGATAAGTTATCTTTTATTTTTATGCTAGGTGGTCCACCAACCTTGCCTTTTCCCTTATCCTTATCCTTCTGATATACTTTGATAGGTTTAGGGTTTCTATATTCTTCTTGTTTTTCCTTCTCTACAAGGAATATGTCCCATGCATTAGCAGTTTCCTCTACTACCTCATTTACTCTACCAACCACAAGTGCTACATGCCGGTGTGCAGTTGAAAATACTGACCGGTTAGCCTCAGAGATCATATCATCTATCTCTTTTGGTGAGTTAACTGGATATACAGCAAGAAGTTTTTCAATTTTTATTTTCTTATCAAGCTCTACAATAGCTTGCCTTCTAGCTTCAAGTCTTTTGAATAGTTCTATTGGTAATTCATCTACAGCTTGCATTAAAAATTTCTTGTAAATGTCTAAGTGGAGAATTACACTATTTTCAACTTTTTCTTTGTCATCTGCTGATAATAAATCATATAATTTATTGACATTTTTCAGCTTTCCATCCTTTGTTATTTCATCTAGAAGTTTGTCAATTGGAGCAATGGTTTGTTGAGTCTTCTTCTTCTTGGGTGTTAACTTCTTCTTTGGAGTTGCTTTCCTAGCCAGGGGCCTTACTGCCTGTTGTTTATGTCTGGTTCTTCTAGGAGAAGGTGCAGATACTAGTGCAAGTTCCCTTTTTCTCACAACTCTTTTAAATTCAACTGGCATATCACTTTTCGAAGAGGTTTCTACTGGTGAAAGGTGAGTTTTTGGCTATTGTGCTTCTAACTCATCTTCAATAATACCAGTTTGCTTAAGTACATCTTCTTTGATAGCTTTAGCTTGTCTAGATCCTCTTCTAATTGTTGTTTCCACCTTCTTTACCCTTTTCTTTGATTGGATTTGACTTTCAATAGTTCTAGCATTGCCAAATACCTCTTCTTTAGGTTCCTTGGGTGCTTCCAGGAGGGCTTTTACATATGTTTCAATTATGTGGTCATTAGTTTCATAACCCATTTCAGTAACCCAAATGGTTCTTGGGACAACTACCTCCATCCAAATCTCATCCTTCTTAATAATAAAGCATATTTCATCCTTATACTTATTTACAATTGCTTGTGATAATCTGACACTGGTATTCATCCGGGCCTTTAATGCCCAAAAGTACTCATTTATATTCTTCTCTCTGTTATCTCCCATGTTGTTTAGTAAATTAGACAATTATTTGCCTACCGGTATATCAAAACCAATATTTTTATTACCGATACTGAGCACTTGTTTTGTTATGTGTAGCATTAAACAGACAAGTAGGTTTCCAAATCAGAATGTCCCCTTTTTGTCTTTCTTTATCTTTCCAAGATTGTCAATAAGTTCATCTTTCAACCATTCACACACATCTATTTTTGCATTATCTTTAATCATATCATAAGCACTCTTTATGCATAGGCTAGAGACTAAATTTAACCTATTTGCATGTGTTGTTTTGTAGCCTAAAATCATGCTAATGAATCTGATATTGATGTTAGTTACATCATTTACTCTTAAAGATCTCTTATCAAATGTTGCACCTGTTAGGTTGATCACTAGGTCATTTGAGACCTTCTTTGTCTTATTAGGCCTGTTACCGGTGGAAGGTTACCCTGTCACAGCCTTTACTACCTCTTTTGTAATTTTGTGAACTGAGTCTAACTAGAAGAATTCTCCATGAACCCTACTTAGAACTATCCTTATAATATCCTTAGGGAAATTCGGAATACTGAGAATTTCAGTGAATCCTAGGGTTTCAACTATTTTGTGTTCAAGTTTCACATTACCGGAATCGTCACAAATTACAGTCTTATACATGCTCTTGATTTCCTCATCACCTAATTATTCTATGTGACAATGTATGTACATTCTAGGGTCTTCTACAAAAACTACTCCTTTGGGGATTTGAGAAAATGCACCAACATTATCATCTTTCTTGGGAATCTCGAGAACTAACTGGAGTATGGCTCTAGGGCATTTAATCACTTTGACTATAGTAGGGTTTGCTATGAATTTAGGAACAGATGAAGAAGCCATGGATATAAATACCTTTATCTACTTTAAGGATGATTGCTTGATGAATTTCTTCTCTTCTTTGCTTGGAATGCCTTTTCTCAGGAATTTTTGCACTCTTCGAATGTTTGAATGCTTGGTGAAATAAAATTGGAGCCAAAACACCTGATTTATAGTGTTAATTTTTCCAACCACCACATTTAATGCTTGCTGGTTAATTAATGACTTAACTTATCTTCCGGTATAGAAGTAATTTCAACTTCTTACCATCAACCGAGGGAATTATAGCAAGTTTCACTTTTGATTACCAAACCCTCAAATGAAATTTCTTTAGTTAGATGAAGAGTCTCCTGTCGGTGGAGTGTTACTCTTTTCTGCTGGTGGAGTGTTACTCTGTTCTGCCGATGGAGGAGTTTTCCTATCACCATTTAGATCTGATTTCCCGATCCATTGTTTTGAGAATTCCTTCTTTACTTCTTCCACCTTTTCTTTACCTTTCAAACTAGCACCATTGTTTTTTACTGGTGAGGACTTGCTTCTACAAAATTTAGCAATATGTCCAATCTTGTTATAGGCATAACAAGTCACATTATTTTTTTGAATAGCTTTCCCATATCTTATGCCGGTTTGTGTTCTGCATTGATTAGATAAGTGTCCAAATCTTCCACAAACATAACATCTTACATTCATTCTGCAATTCTCTGAATTATGACCAACTTTGTTGCATTTGGAACATTGACCGGTGGGTTTATTGGTATTCTGATAATTTCTAGATCTACATTGATTTTCTCTATGACCATACTTGTTACAGTTAAAGTATTTGCCATTAAATTTATAAGTAGGAGGTTGTCTTACCGGTTTGTCTTGATCCTGTGTGTTTGCAGTACCAGAGCTTTCATCAGCTTCAAAGACAAGGCCATTAGTGTCACGATTAGGTTTCTGATTCTTTAGCAAGTCACCAAGTTCTTCTAAGCTTTTCTTGAGTTTTTCTTTATGTTGATTTGTAGTAGCCAGTTCTCCTTCCAATATACCTTTTTGCCTCATGAGTTCATTTGAGTCATTCTGTGCATGCATCAGAACTGTCTTCAAAATATCATTTTCATAACTAAGTCTTGTGTTTTCATTTGTAGCATCATTCAGTCTTCTAGTTAGGTCTTCTTCATTCTTCTTCCTATCTTCAATTTCTTTACAAAATCTCATAGTCATATCCTGCATCTCATTCTTTGTTGTCATGTTTTCTTGTTTCAGCTTATTCATCAGATGACTAAGAGTTTCCTTTTCATCATTCTCATTTTGCATCTTTTCAAAAAGTTTTCTTTGATTCTTTGCAATGGTAATATTTTCTTGAAGTGCTTGAATAATATTCTGTGCAGCCTTAAGGTCATCTTCAAGTTTGATATTTTTCAACTTTTCTACATCATAGTCTAAGAGAGCTCCTTCTAATTGCTTCATCAACTTTTCCATTTCTACCAGTGTCAAGATCTTCCTCAAGCTATTAGGATTTTTAAACTAGAGGACCAAGCTCTGATACCAATTGTTAGGATTCTCACAGATACTGAGAGGTGGGGGTGAATCGGTATCTGAGTGGTTATAAGATTTTCTTAACTTAAAACATGTAGACCATATCAATATAGTATACTGGTAAACAAAAAGTAATGCAATAAAAAAAGATAACAACAACCACATGAAAAACACACCATAACACAATAGTTTAACGAGGAAACCCAGTGTGGGAAAAACCTCGGTGGGATTTGTGACCCACAATATTCACTTACTGGCCAATAAGAGAATATTAATACTACAAGAGGGGCTTGCACATGCAGGAAGGCCAAGTGCCTAGAGCCCACTGCTCAATTACAAAATGGGAAGTCTCACTGACTTACAAAATGGATTATATAAATCCAATATCTTGTACTGCTTCAAAATAGTATCTACTATGCTAGATCCTATACTAGTTTATAGCTCTACTTCATACATAAACCCTTAACCTATAATTCGCATAATAGGTCTACCTTATTTTGCCTATATATTTTCTTCCATCTATTATAAAATGTTTTACAATGATCTCTTATATATATGAGTCATTTTACAACTTGCCAAGTTAGCTTACAATGATTTTACAATAATTAACAAAATATATTACAAACAAAATTCCTGTCGGCTTTTGTGTCGGTATGCTTCCTTTCACTACCAGTGGTCTTTGTGCTGGTGTAGAGTCTGTCTTTGCTAGTGCCAATAAATTGCCTTGCCGGTGTCATAGGATTGTAAGGTTGCCATCAATGACAAAACCTTCAATCACCTACAATGTCTCATTGGAGTGTGCATTTTCCAATAGATTATAGTTGTTGTAAATGTGGATGATATTATCTTTGGTGGAGACAAGGACATCATGTGTAAAGAATTTGTAGATCAGATGAAGACAAAATTTGAGATGTCCATGCTGGGTGAGTTGTCCTATTTTCTTGGTTTGTAGATCTCGCAATAAGAGAAAGGAATTTTCATCTCACAAACCAAGTATATTAAAGACATGTTGAAGAAATTTTGAATGGAAGAGAACAAACTAGTAAGTACTCCCATGGTTACCAGTTGTAAGTTGAGAAAACTAGATGAGTCACCAGAAGTAGAGAAGACATTGTATATGTCTATGATTGGTAGTTTGTTATATCTAACATCATCTAGACCAGATATTGTACAAGTTGTTTGCATGGTTACAAGATTCCAAGCTACTCCTAAATAGTCTCACTTAAATGCAGTCAGGAGAATCTTCAGGTATCTGCAAGGAACTATCAGTTATGGTCTGTGGTATCCAAAGAGAGGAGAATTCTCTTTGTTGGCTTATACTGATGTAGACTGGGCAAGAAGTATTGATGACCATAAGAGTACAAGTGGAGGTTCCTTCTACTTAGGAGACCAGTTAGTATATGACACAATAAGAAGAAAGATTCAGTGTCATTATCTATTATTGAGGCAGAGTATATAGCAGTTGCTACATGTTGAACTCACAAGTATTGTGGATGAAGCAGACACTGAAGGACATATAGGTGGAGATACCAGAACCTATTCCAATTTGGTGTGATAACTCAAGTGAAATAAACATCTCCAAGAATCCAGTAATATACTCAAGAACAAAACACATTGCTATCAAGTATCACTTCTTGAGGGAGAAGGTAGCAGACATGGAGGTCATAGTAGAATATATTCCAACCAGTGAGCAGATTGCTGACATATTTACCAAGCCACTTCCTTTGGGACCATTTGAGTACTTGAGACAAAAGATGGGAGTTTTCCCACCATTCAGTAACACTTAAATGTGTAGGGAGGTGCATGGCTCAGGGGGAGTCAACAATTGTTACTATCTTATGACTCTTTAATCATGAAGCATGGACATAGGGGGAGAATGTGTCCTACTAGTTGCAAACAAATGAGAGATTATAGTTAGACTCTAGTAGTATGTTTGGTGTTAGACTAAGGTTGTCCTTTACCATTACCGTCAAAGGGGGAGAGAAACTGGAATAGAAAGTATTGACATCAATGCTAAAGGGGGAGATTTTTGGCATTGAGTTGTCATTGATGTCAACCATTATTGCAGGCTACCCATAGTGTGTGTCAACCTGGTATGAAGAAGATTTAACTAGCATAAAGAAGAGAAGTATGATTATGTGTTGAGAGATGATACCACCCCTATAAGGTGAGATGCAGGAGTGAGTTGGCATGCTTGAGTATTAACCGGTAAGGCATAAACTAGTATAATGATTGGTTGTTTGTTTGAACCAACTCTTTATCGATGAGTTGAATGTATGTCAATGTGTGCCATGGGGAGTTGAGGTGGCAAACATGTAGAGGATAATAAAATGTTCATCGACATGGTTGTCCGTGCAATTGGTGGTTATTAAATGATAAATCCACAAATCATAAGATACTATCTAACTGTTGCGGCTTGAGGAAGAATGGATGATAGAGAATGATCAAGTAGTTGTTGGCATGGTGGTTGGGGCACAAAATCTGATTGTAGATTGACCTTTAGTTAGAAACAGTTGGATGAAATGAGGTCAACAAAGATCAGGGCCATAAAGTAGGGTAAAAGTTGCTATTTTTAGAAAACATGCATTGGATGAATAAAAATGTGTACAGATTCATCTCCCCTAATCAGGTGAATGACCCAAGGTAGATCAAATCAGATTTGATATAGATTTGGTCAAAGGAAAGAAACCATAACCACTTGAAGTTTGAATTTTTTTTTGGTAGGAAAACTTGTTTTTAAATAGACAAGTCTAAATTGATGAGATGAATGTTGTGAAATGATATGTGATTATGCTTGTGAATGAAAAAGAGATAGAAAATATTTTTTAAGTGAAAAATAAGAAATCTTAAGTAACTATGTGTAGAAGGAGAAACTGGTAAGGTGTGTAAACCAACAGAGAACAAACCAGTAGAGACAAATTCTGGCAAAGTGTGAGAAGATGTGAAGTGAATCCAGCAGATGGAGGAAGAGAAGTTTCAATAGAGTAAGGACCATCATAAAGGCAGTGTTGTAGTGTGTGTGAAAGTTTCATAAACCGGTAAGATTGAAACTGGTAGAGAAGAGTATAGAAGGGTTGCAAAACTTCATTTGCAATAGGGAATTTATTTTTGTATTTGAATCTTTATATTATCTTCACTAAGTAGGTGCTTAGTGCAAGGTTATAGCTCCTTTAGGTTGTAGCCTATAAATTGTTGAGGGGTTGGTTCTCCTTTGAGTCGGTGCTCATAAATCAAGGGTTGGTGCTCCTTGGGTTGGTGCCCTAAAATTGTAATCAGATCATTTATATTGTGAGGTTGGATTGGAGCAGAAGATCTCCAGTAGCTATTCTCACCGAGGATTTTCCCACATTGGGTTTTCCTCATATATCTGTTGTTATGTGATGCATTCTTGTGTATGAGTTATTTTGATGTTGTAGAAAATCCTTTCACACACTTATTTTGCATATTTTGGCTTACCAGTTAGCACTCTGTTTGTTTCATAGAGTATGAGTATATCCCTATTTGAAGAAAAAGTGTTAAATCACTAATTCAACCCCCTCTTAGGGATCCATTGTGTCCAACAAGTTTAAGGCCTCCGATATTGAGCTTAACTAGAACTATTTTTAGGCATGGGAGATGTTATACTTGCAGTTCAATCTTCATTCTGAATTATTGTTTGATGTTTTCTGTAGTCAGTGAGACTTATTTTGTGACGAGCAGTGTGCTCTAGGTTCTTGGACTTCCTACATATGCAGGCCCCTTATTGTAATATTTATTCATCTGATTAGTGGATAGATATTGTGGGTCTCCAATCCCACCGTGTTTTTTCCTATTTGAGTTTTTCCACATATAAATGTATGGTGCTATGGTGTTCATCTTTGTGATTGCATTGTTGTTTATTGTTATATGCTTTTATGTTTATAGGTTGCTGAGTTGTTGTAATAATAAGGTTAAATTTCTCCATTTCGATAGAATACTGATTCACCCTCCCCCTCTTAGTTTTCTTGGATCCCAACAATTAGTATCAGAGCCTGGTGCCTTGGAGTAAATCTAACAGCTTGAGGAAGATCCTATTTCCAGAATCTATGGAGATAAGTTTAAGGAACTTCAAGTAGCACTTGAAGACTATGATGCTAAAAGATTGAGGAACATGAAGATGCAAGATGAGTTGAGATCTATAAAGGAATTCATTTTTACTTTGCAGGAGAGGTTGTCATCTGTTAAAGATAAAAGGAAGGAACTTTTACAAAATCAAAATGATGAAGAGAAGGATGCCTTTAAGGAACAATGTTACAAGTTGGGTCAAGAGAATATTGTCATGAAGAATGAAATGCAAGCCCTAAATATGAGGATGTCCAAGGAGATTGAAGACTGGAAGAAGAATGAAGAAAATCTTTCTATATCTCTGAAAGAAAGATCAGAGGAATGCATCTGGTTGGTGCATGAGAATGATGTGTTGAGAACTGAATTGGTGCAATCACAAAACAATGAGCAAGAATTGGAAAGAATAGTAACAATCCTAAGAGATGATCTAACTATTGAAAATGAATACAAAGATAAGTTCAAAGTTAGTTCTGCTAAGCTTGATAAATTATTGAAGGATCAAAGGGACACTAGAGACACTAGAGGTCTTGGATTTTAGAATGGAGAAAGCTCTGGTACTGCAAATGAAGATCAGAAGGTCAACTAAAATATGAGGTCACAGGTAAGACAACCTAATGCACATAAATTTAATGGTAGATGCTTTGTTTGCAATAAATTTTGTCATATGGCTAGGAATTGTAGAAATAGAGAAAATCAAAATAATAATGCAGTTCCCAGTCAGTGTTCAAATTGTAAGAAGTATGGTCATAGGACAAAAGATTGTAGAATGAATGTGAAATGTCATGCATGTGGAAAGTTTGGACATATGGCTAATCAATCCAGGTCAAGGAATGGTCAAGGTTACAGTAAAGCAATTCAGAAGAACAATGTCACTTGTTATGCATGCAACAAAGTAGGACATATTGCTAAATTTTGCACAAGCAAGAACCTTCCAGCAAGAAGTGATAAATCTAATGACAAGGGAAAGCAGAAGGTTGATGACTCTCGAAAGGAGCATAAGTGGGTTATGAAGTTTGAGGCTCAACCAACATAATCAATTGCCCCAAGTGTTCATTTGGATGATGGATATACCTTGGTTACTCAATCGACAGAGCAGGATGTTCCTGCACTGGTAGGAAACACATTTGGTAACTAAGGCATTCACCTTAGGGGGAGGCAAATTGATGACAGATCTTGTATTGCCCCTGGTAGTTGTCTGAAAGCCTATTTTAGATCTTTAGAAGTTAGTTTGAAGGTTAACCGACAAATATTTGTTCGATATTGGATCTAGTTTGGTTTATTGATAAGTCACTTTACATCTACAGTTAAGTACTTAAGAATCTTTGGTAGTAAATGTTACATCAAGAGAGATGATTTCATTGGCAAGTTTGATCCTATATGTGATGAAGGAATATTTATTGGTTATCCTAATGAAAGAAAAGCATATAGATGTTATATCAAGAGATTGCAGAGGATTGTGGAGGGCACTAATATCAAGGTGGATGAGCAAAATAGAAGTCAAATCAAAATTTATGAGCAAGAACCGATAGTGGAAATGGGATGAGGAACACAAAGTTAGTAACTGAAGATCAGAGAATTCATCAGTAACTGAAGATCGGAGAATTCATCAGTAACTGAAGATCAGAGAATTCATCAGTAACTAAAGATCAGGGATGAGGAACACAAAGTTAGTAGACTCCTAGGTATGTAAGTTTGAATCATTCAGAAGATCAGATAATTGGACAAGGAGAAGGTTGGCAACTAATGAGGTACGCTTAATTTTTTTAATTGAGCTGGTATCAGTAATTGAATCTTGTAAGGATGAATGTTGGACGAAAGCTATGGAAGAGGAATTGGATTAGTTAGAAAATGACAACACATTGTTTTGGATGTTATTGGAACTTGGCTTGATTGGTTTGCAATGGATATTCTCAAAAGGAAGGAATTGATTATGTTGAATCCTTGCTCCGATAGCTAGTATTTTCAGATATTTTCAAGGATTTTTTGGTATGGTTTTTGTTTTATGATGAATTTATAATTTGAGCATGTTTAGATGTGGATTGGGCTAGAGATATAGGTAACTGGATAGGCTCATCTGGTGAAGCTTTATTTCTTGGAAAGAAACTTGTTTCATGGATCAGCAGGGACCATTCATATACTTCCTTATCTACTGCTGAAGTTGAGTATGTTGGTGCTACTATTAATTTTACACAGGTTCTATGGTTGAAGCATATGTTGAAGGATATAAAGCCGGATTGTAATGTACTGGTAGTTATTCACTGTAATAATGCTGCCATTGGTATCTCAAAGAATCTTGTATCTCTATCAAGTATAATTTTTGAAGGAGTAGGTGGAAGCAAATGAAGTCAGATTGGTTTGAGGAATCATTTGAGCATTTGAGAAACAAGTTAAGGTTTTCTTCCCCTCTAATAGAGACCTGAGTGATGCTATTTGGTATCATTTTGGTATGCATTATCAGAGATATTATTCATTTTAGACTGATGTGGTGATGCTACTACTCAGGGGGAGTAGTTAGTCTTGTGACTCAGTGGTCTATGGTTTTTCTTTGATGTTTATGTTAGATTTCAGGCATTGATGTCAAAGGGGGAGAGATATTCATGTGAAAAAAAAACTTGAGGAGTTATATACATTAGGGGGAGAGATATTTATGTGGAATATAGAGCTTAACAAAGATATCAGTTAGAAACATAATTTTAGATTGGTTGTATCCCATTGGGGGAGTTTGGTTTTGAACCAAATATCTCTTTCAAAACCTCATTGTCATATCATGTTGTGGGAGATTGTTGGCTGTCTTCCATTGGAGGAGACTTGTTTGGCATTTCTTGGCACTTGGATGTTTTTCACATCTAGTGTTGCCATCAATTCCAAAGGGGGAGATTATTGGAAATTTGGAGGCATTGATTATGTAGTGCATTGATGTCAACACTAGCATCTTTGGTAGTTTACTGGTATCTGGTTGGTCCCAATAGGATGATTGGTTTCTGGTTGATAAGATCATGTTAATCCGGTATACTTTGGTATTTTTTGATCTGTGGAATTGGTTTGGATTAGTTATTCATGTGTTCCTGATGTGTATCACATTCAGTTGGTTCGGGATTTGATGATCAGAAAGCTATCACTTGATCTAGTAAGCCTTTTTGTTATCGGTAAAGGTTTCACCGGTAGAGTTTTGTTGAAGATCTTTTGTTAAATCTGATAAGTGGTGCTGGTGTGGCTTCTAGTAGGTTATCCAGATGCTGATAGTTATCATGTTCATGTTCCAGTTATTTGTGGTGTTTCATTTGTCTTATGGTGACCTATTATAGGTCCAGTGGTTATTATTCTAGGTTATGGATCGGTTCATGTAACGTGTGGGTTGATACTCCCGATGAATTACCAGTTGGATTCATTGATTGGATTATGTTGTTTTGGTCTTAGGATGACTTGGTTTATCATTAGATTATGGGTTTAAGTTATGAATTTATTGTATTATGTTTTAGGTGGCCGACCTAATTGTTTAGGTCCTAGGTTGGTATAAATATGATGTAAGATCTCTCTGTAGATCATAGGAGATGATGTATGGTATTTCTTATGGGATTATCTGTATATGAACAATGTTGTAATTATATGTAGAGGAATTGGTCGATCATAGGTGATCGAGTTGGATTTGTGGAAGAGGTTTAAGGCCTCCAGTATTGATGTTAACTAGATCTGTATTCAGGCATGGGAGATGCTATACTTGTAGCTCAATCTTCATTCCAGATTGTTGTCTGATGTTCTCTATAGTCAGTGAGACTCCTTTTGTGATGAGCAATGTGCTCTAGGATTTTTCCCTTCCTGCATGTGTAGGCCCCTTATTATAATATTTATTCCTCTAATCAATGGATAGATATTATGGGTCTCCAATCCCACCGTGTTTTTTCCTCTTTGAGGTTTTCCATGTATAAATCTATGGTGTTATGGTGTTCATCTTTGTGATTGCATTGTTTCTTATTGTTATATACTTTAATGTTTACCGGTTGCTGAGTTGTAATAATAAGGTTAAATTTCTCCATTCCAGTAGAACACTGATTCACCCCCTCCTCTCAATGTTCTTGGATCTCAACATTAAAAATGATTGTGCAAATGATTTTCATGCCTTGGTCAATTTTTTGATCTTTCATAATTAATTTTGTTCTCTGTTCCTATCCTTAGAGTTTAGGGTTTAGGGTTTAGGGTTTTATTCATTTTTTAGTAAATCTTAGTTAAAAATCTTAAGTTGGTTATAATTTGGCATTACCTTTTTTCACATAAGCCAAGGTTGGTTACTATTTGTGGGGCCATTGTTTTTCCTAGGCATTAAGTTGATTTCAGCTGGCCGCTTTATATTTTCCTAAGTTTTCACATAAAATTTCCCTATGGTTGGGCCCCCTTTAATATTTATGCCAGTGCCTCATATTTTCCTAAGTCTAACACTTTTAAATATTTTGGCCTTTATATTAACAATTGAGAAGATCTGACGGTCCACACTCCCTCACAGTTGAAGGTGCAAGGTAGATAAGGACTGTGACATCATGAGATGATGCCACATGTCCTAAGCAGGCAGGGTGAATCAACAGTTTGACCTTTCAAACATTTGATGTTACCGGTTCCCAGTGGGTAAAGTTCGAGTTACTAGAGGTGCATATTTATGCACGTGGTAAAATTGAATTATGATGTTTTTACCCCGATCCAAGAAGTGCTTGAGAGTTAGCGGTCATTGTTAAGTGATCACCATAACTACGGGTAAAGTGCGAATAGATCCAATGGCCCTCATAACCCCATGCAGGAAGATGTAAGGGGGTTAAGGACCATGACATCATGAGATGATGCCACGTGTCCAAGTTGGGCTAGGAAAAGATGATGGTGGGGTCACTGACCAAGGTAAGGTAAGTGATGAGTTGACTATGCCATCTCATACTTTGGGTGGACCCACTTGCCACATGTGATTGTCAATTTCAGATTGACTAAAGATAATCGTGCAATGCACCATTATTTAAGATGATTGATGAATCAATTTTAAACTTATTTCAAATGCAAGTTTATCCATTTTTTCACTCATGTGAGCAGTAATGGCGGATGAGACAGTGTCATTTCATTCCAGAACAATAATAAAAGCATTCTCAAAGCTATTTTAAATTCATAAAGTGATTCATAATGATTCAAAAGGTATCCCTAGAGATGAAGAAGATTGAGACGGGTTCTTGCAGTGCAGGATTGTGATTCACCTAGTATTTACAAAGCAATAAGTTGATAAACACTCTTTCTGTGTTCCCTGAATGATTGAAGTATGAATTGTGTGAGTAATTGTAGGGAAAACCTCAATAATTGTTCTAGGGTTCAAAATTTATTAAGAAATCACATATTTATATGTTGTTCTTTAGGTTTTTATGTAGAATACTAGTTTTCTTTTCCTCTCGTGGTTAAGTGATAGACTGAATATTTGAAGAGAAATATTTTTGATGATTTTTTGACCAATTAAAGCCCTTGACTAATGACAAGTACCAAGGGAAGAAATTTGTTCATGGTAAAACCCTAGGAGAAGGGTTGACTGATAAAGCGTACCACTTGGTAGATGCTAGAGTGCCAATGACTGGGATAGATATGTTCGAATTATGGTATGGACAGAGGAATTTACAATCCCTATTCTCAAGTGTTTGACAATATTACTTGGGTTAATTAGTGGTGTCAAATGTGTTCATGGATGTCAACCTTCTCAAGGCTGTTGCAGACAAATATGACCCTGTCTCGAGGGTTATAAAGGGAAATGAAGGAGAGATTTTGCTGACAATCAAGAGAGAGGAATTCCAGGAGATCTTTGACTTGTATGAACCATCTGATAACCTGGTAAAAGTATATTTAAATGAATTGAAGGCAGAGTATTATAGAATGAAAGGTTTCATTAGAACTCATTTTCTTCTGATTCATTTGGCAAAGTAGGACATACAATATACTACATTGGACCTAGTTCAAAGGAGCCTTTTCCCATTGGTGCTTTTGCTCCTTATTTTTAGGCTACCTTTTTCTCTCTATGTCAAGTCTTGGGGTTCAATCCAATTATAGTTATGCCACCTGAATTCATGTATATGGCTATGAAAATTCAACATCCAAATTATATAGTGATTTTTTACTTCGCCCCATACCTTGAAGAGAAGATTGATGAGGGGTTGTAGAATGTTAAGAATGAAGTGTCTGGCACTCATTCCTACTGGTACTCCTTTCTCATGCACATGTTCTTGTATCAGAATGAAAATTACTTTGAAGGCACTATGAACCTCAAAAGAACAATTGACAATAATGAAATTCCCATGTAGCTTTGGAGCATGGATATGTCTTGGGACAGACAGGAGGCTAGCTTTGTGAGGTTTGATAACAACTTTGCTTCTAGGTTAAGGCAAAGATTGATAGTGAATCCACCAAGGATCCCCATGGAGATGCATGATTTTGTAAGGCCTAAGGAGAGGTTGCCACTTCTAAAGATCGAGCACAATTGGGGGGGATTTCATCCTTTATCATGTTAGCACTGTTATTAGAATTTATGGTTTCTCTAGTCAGCACATGTATTGTCTTTTAATATTCCTTTGAGAATGGGTTTTTCTGAAGTAATGTGGTAGATAGGGTGCATCCATGATAATGAATTAAAGGGAAGAGGAAAAGGAACAATTTTCCTTGATTATACTGTCATTCCATATTTTGTGATTTTAAAAGGAGGATATGAGCATTTTGACAAGTTCTTTGCACCATATCATTTAAGGGTTAGCACAACCAGACATAGTGAGCTAATGAAAAACTTTAGTGAGCTGAGTGAACACTTCTGCCAAATATTGAGGATGAAAATGGGGCAGTTAAGCCTTTAAAATTTTTGAAAGAGGAGGCAGAGAGAGTCATCAGCACCCAAGTAGAGTTAATTTGTGAAGGGTTGAACATTGATATGTTGGAGGATAGCATGGACAAAATAATTACCATAGGGACATTTTTTGAATCTTTTGAAAGAGAGGCAAATCAAGTAGCTATTAAGTACACTCCATACAGAGAAAAAGATGATGAGGTCATGAGTTATGAATGGCCATCTGATGAAGAGTACAATGGATGGAGTAAGACACATTTGAAAGAGGAATAAGGATTGTAAACTGTTTGATATAACTGTTTGGTTGAACGGTTTTTGTCTTCTAGTGGCGGATATCTTTTTGAACCAAAATAACAACAAGGGTGGTAAAATGAATCATGCATATCAGAGAAGTAGTTGAATATTTTGGTATTGGTTATAACTTTCCTTGAAGAATACCTTTGTAACAAACTTTAGGTATGTTTAATCATTCTGAAGACATGTGTCTCTCTTGGCCCATAGCTTGTTTTCTCCCTTGTTTCAATAAAAGGGAAATCAAGGCCATGAGAAAGGGTTCCAAAATCTCTAAATAGGGTCTCTTGTGTAGGTCCGGTATGCAAGATTAGGTTTTAGTTTTGAGAAGTTGCGAGTAAATAGCAGAGAATTGTAATGTCATTTTGCAAAGCAAAATAGAAGATAGTTAGTTATTTGATAGAAGATAGCTTTTGAAGTTAATAAAAATATAATTTCAAATCCTTACTCTCTTGTGTATGATTTTATTTTCTTTTGGGTAAATGGAATCAAGGGTTTAATTTGTTCATTGCATTGTTATGATGTATGCAATTTTTCATTTCATGCTTTAATCCAAGGGGTTAATTAAAATGCTTGAATGAGATTATAGAGGGATAAAGCTTGTACTAGGATTTGATAAGTAGTTTGGGTAAGAAATTGCAAATAAAATGATATTGTAATGCAGTATCATTTAAGATTTAATCAACTATTAGATAAATTTCTATCAAGTTTTAGTGATATTTCAAAAAACTTAGAGCCCAATGGAGTAAGGCACTAATATATGCTAGTAGGTGTCATTAGTTTATCAATTTCTTTTTTGTTTCACTCATGGTTTGCCATAAATCATCAAAATTAGGACATATTTCTAAGTTTTATGTATGTTTGAGTTGTCCTACTATCTCATACTCCAAATAAGGTCGAGGATCACTGAGGAATTCGCCATTCTTGAGCATTCTCCTTGCTGTTGAGCCCATATATGAGATTATCTGCTTTGTTTTAGCATAATTCATGAGTATGGCACAAAGATCATAAGTTTTCTAAGGGATCACCTTCCCAGGTCTTGCAGAGCTCAAAGTGCAGAAGGATTTGCAGATCCTTGTCGCAGTTGGTCTAAGTCTGAAGGATATTGACAGTTGGAAGTGGTTTTCAATAGGTATTTTGAGGAATCAACCTAGTTTCTTCCCTAGAGCAGTGTAAGCCCATTTTTGGGAGCCAACAAAATGAATTTTGGTAATTGATACATCACAAATATGCTAGTTGTAGTCTAATATATTGGATGGAAAGATAAAGGATAGATTTAAAAATTGGTAATAGATAAGATAGCGTAACAAAAATGAACCTCGCTTTGGAGTAAAGCCTCTAGTTATGAGGTAAATGGTTGTCGTGATATAAGATGTGCCAGTATGGATAGAAAAGTGCATTATGCTAGATAGCCATATGATAGGGAAATGATGTATGCCAGTATGGATGACCTTAGGATAGGGAGATAAGATATATCACTATGGAAAACCATACAATAAGGTGATAAGATATGTTGGCATGGGTATGTTGGCAAGAGACACTACATTGATGATCAAATGTTGTCATTGATGGCAAATTGATTCAGATATCCAATCCAAAATTCATGATTCATTCATTCTGAAAGATTGACTGAGGTCTGATGCGAAGAATAGTGTATTCAACAAAGTGTAAATTTTGGTGGTCAACGGATTATTTTGGTTGAGTATTTTAATTTGTGGATCTGGGAGATTTATTGTGCATATTAAATTTACCTTATTCGAGGTTTGTGGCCTCTGGTGTTAAGTTTGGTGTTGGTTGGAAGATTCAGTAGATAGTTTTTTCTAGTAGAACAGTGTTTTGGTGTAGTAGCATATGAAGACTCATTGTGCAGATCATGCAGAGTAATTTTGATGGTTGTTTGTGTTAGATAGTTCAAATAACTGGAAGATATTTGAGAGAGGGGGGTGAATCAGTTATCATAGATTACCAGAACCATTTGCAATTTAAACTTTAATACCAGAACTCAAAACATTATTACTAGAATAGCAGTTAAACCAATTAAGCATATACAGTAATCATAGAATAAATACCATCCACATGACACCAAGATTTATATGCAGAAACTTGGTAAAGGGAAAAACCATGGTGGGAAGCCTACCCACAGTCAGATAATACTTCTATAGTAAGTATGTGAATTACAATTGAGGGGCCTACACTTGCAGGAAGACCAACAACCTATAGCGCACTTCTCATCACAAAAGGAGCCTCACTGACTACATAGAAATCCAGACTACAATCCAAAGAAGTGTTTAACTGCAAAAATAGCATCTCCTATACCTGAGTACAGTTTTGGTTAAGCTCAATACCGGAGAACTAAATCCTCTTACATAAACCTAATTTGATCTCCAATGATCAACCAAATCCTCTGCCTGAATGATATTGCATTATTCATACATTACATTCCTTTCCCATAACCATGATGATCTACAATGAGATATTACATTTATATATATAAACCCTCAACCATAAACAATTAGGTCAGCCACCAGACAATAAACCAATTACATAATTACAAAACATGTCGGCCTTAGACCAAACAAATAATATCCAACACATAAGACATCCTGGAAACACATCGAGAGGTCCAATCCACATGTTACATTAAAGCCGGTCTATAACCTAGATCAACTGGGATCTAGTATAGGTCCACACGCTACAACAATGATCACCATCAACATCCTAAAACTCCACCAAAAGCTACACCAACACCACTTATGCAATTCATCAAAGATCTTCATCAAAAGCTCTGCCGGTGAAACCCTTGCCGGAACCAGAAGCCAAGCTTCAAAGCAAACATGATAGCATCCGATCACCAGATCAAAACCAACTTACTAAATATGAGCATGAGTATCATGAATAAGCCAATTCCATAAACAAATCATATTGGAGCCTACCAGACCATGCCGGATCCAAATTAACTAGAAACCACTCAACTTACCAAAACCAGAAGGGTGTCGGTAAAGCATCCAAATAGCTAGTGTTTCCATCAATGGCAAAACATCAATACAACACATTATCAATTCCACCAAATGTCCAACAATCTCCCCCTTTGGCATTAATGGCAACACTAGATGTGAAAAACATCTAAGTACCAAGAAATGACAAACAAGTCTCCCCCAATAGAAGATAGCCAACAATCTCCCACATACAGTTATGAAATAAAGACCAAACTCCCCTTGTGAATAATATCTCTGTAAAGCTCTGAATTATGCATATATCTCTCCCTTTTTCTTTTTCTTTTTCACATCAATATCACTCCCCCTTTGACATCAATGCTAGAAATCTGACAAAAATATCAAAGAAAAAAAATAAACCACTGAATCACAAAGATGAATACTCCCCCTGATAAGTAGCATCCCCACATTAGTGCCAAAATGAATAGTATCTTTGATAATGCATACCACACTGATGCCAAACCACATCAATCAAGTCTCTACTGGAAGGGCAGAAACTCCCAATCTGTCTCTCAGGTACTCAAACAATTCTTTTAGTGTTCACATAAACCAGTCTAAATTCATTTTCTTTGTCTTGAAATGAAATACAAGATTCTTTGATATATCAATAGCAGTAGAGTTATCACAGTGAATAACTATTGCTGCATCACAATCCACCTTTATATCCTTCAACATTTGCTTCATCCATAAAACTTATGTACAGTTAGTAGCAACAACAACATACTCAGCTCTAGTGGTAGATAAAGAAGTACATGATTGTTTCTTGTTGATCCATCAAACCAACTTCTTTACAAGAAAGAAAGCTCCACTAGAAGTACTTTTCTGGTCATCAACATCTCCAGCTCAATCAACATCTATATATGCACATAAAGTAAAGTTATCATCCTTAGGGTACCACAAACCATATTCTAATGTACCTTGCAAGTATCTAAGAATCCTTTTCACCACAATCTCATGATTTTCTCTAGGATCACTTTGAAATCTTGAAACAATACAAACAACATTCATTATGTCAGGCCTAGTTTGAGTCAAATAAAGCATACTTCTAATCATATATTTGTAACTTGTAGGATTTACCGGTGCAGAAACATCTTTTCTTGTCAATTTCTCACCTGTAACCATAGGAGTACTTACAGGTTTAGAATCTTCTGTTGGTTCCCAAAATGGACGATGAGTTTACACTGCTATAGGACAGCGACCAAGCTGATTTCCTCCAAATATCTATGGAGAGCCACCTCCAACTATCAATATCTTTCAAGCTTGGACCAACAAAAATAAGAAAAAAAATTTCCTTCTATGCTTTAGGCTCTGCAGGACTAGGGAGGGTGATCTGTTCAATAAGATGTCCTTCTCTCTGCAATGATACTCAGGAACTTACTAAAACAAAGTAGATTATCTCATAATAAGACTCAACAGAAAGGGAGAATGCTCAAGGATTGAAAATCCTTCAATGATCCTCAACCTTAAACTGGAGTATAAGAGAGGGTGAGACAAATTTTAGAAAATACATAAATATTAGCAAATGCTTGTTCTGATATTTATAAGATTTGTTCTGAGAGATCATAAAGAAAAAATAGGAAACTGAAAACCTAATGAGAATTTCTAGTGAATACCATTACCTTTTTCATTGGGCTATAGAGTCTATGAAAAGTGTTACTGAAAAACTGATAAAATTTTATCTAATAGTTGGTATATCCTGAAACAATACTGCCTTACAATATTGCTCTGCTTATAGTCCTTCATCTGAACTGCTTATCAAATCCTATGGTAAGCCTTATTTCCTCCATAATCTCATTCAAAAAGTTTAATTAACCTCTTGGACTAAAGAACTAAATGGAAGAATACATACATCATAACAATGCAATAAACAAATGAAACCCTTGATCCCATTTTCTTAAAAGAAGATAAAATCGCACACAGAAGAGTAAAGATTAGGAAAAATATATTTGCATTAATATCATAAGCTATCTTTTATCAGATGATAGCCAACAAATTCAAATACTCAATGACCCACTTGAAAGAGGGGAACCTGCAACTGTTCTATTATATTTTTTGCTTTGCAAAATAACATTATAGTCCCTGTTATTTCATACGACTCTCTAGAACTACTTTGGACCTAGCCCTGCTGAAAAGATATATTTTATAGAGATATATCTCAAAAAAATTGGGCCCTAACTAATGCCCTTGAATTCCCTTTAATAGAAAACAAGGGAGTGATAAGATTTATGCCATGAGACACGTGTCAACAAAACCAAGCCTTATAGGATATAGATAAATCTTGTTACAAATCACTCCTTATCTGCATGCTGGCTCCCATGATGAGGTGGAACCAAAATTTCCAACTGATTATTGGTAGAAACAAAAGTACTTGAGCCATGTCGATATCACCTAGACACTCCCGGATGGACCCTAAGATGCTCAATCTGTTCCATAGCATTTCTCTTCCTGAAAAGGAAAAAGGATCCCGACATGAAACAAGACTTTCCCTCCAAATTAAAGGAACATCTCTAGCCTTTATACCCCAGATCAAAGAAAATGGAAAGAGGAACTTGGGGGTAAATAGGATTTATTGAGAAGGCATTGTAGCTTCCCTAATGCTGCAGAGATGACTGGCTACCGATCCTCACTCAAGCAAATCCTTCTTTCAGTTCCCCATGAGCTCCCTCTTGGAACACTCTACCAATGAAATGCAAAGTAAGAGCGGGAAATAGGCCTGGGTTGAATTTTGTTGAAAAGAAAAGGATTTCACACCCCCTCTGGTAATCCCCTGAGCTTTCACATCCCCTCTGGCAATGAACAACAGTATACCAGAGAAAGATCATCCATCCAATGTCACAAAATATGCAACTACTCCATTCATAGTTCTGTTCGAACACCATCCTCTCACTGATGAATAACTGTTCTTAGAAAAATGAAGAAACTTGTATTTGTTTCTACCCATTTTACCATCTGTCTAGTGAATTTATACCCAGAAATTCCTTTCAATGTGGCGGTGTTAATCCATGTGAAGAATCATCACCTTGATATATTCTGCTTACCTTGTTAGCTACGAATTCTAGCAATCATGCCTATAACTCAAATCACCACCATTTCCTAGGCCATCACTCTATTGCCACTGGCATGCATTCACCTTACATGAATGATTTTATTCTGATCTTATTCCTTTTTTCAGTGTACAGTCTCCTACTTCAGGATTTCTATCAACAAGCAAATCTCTGAAATCATTAGAGAATAGGTGATTCATCACACTTGAACTAGAAGCTTATCTGAATACTTTTATATCTCTGAGCTATCATATTTGACTGTCAAATAAATTTTGAATCAACAAGTCTAAATCCTATTCATTCTACCTTTTCCCATGAGCTATGATCGGTGCCTCTAAAACCCCTCCAAACTTCTCATTTGAAACTCAGCCGTAGATCTCATCCAACTTGGCAAATCTAAGGGTCACTTCTTTCCAACTTAGCAATTTGACTTTCCATCTATATCTGTGGACACACAAAATCCTGACTGAATAATGCCATATCATCCTTCGACCAAGCTCCATCAGCAACCTCTACCTAAGACTTCCCGATTAGCTTGGGATACATTGCATCATCTTGTGATACCACGTTCCATAATCTCCTTACAAATTCCATCACGGGAATACAAGGGCCATCTGATCTATTCAATCTTTACCATTTTGCACACTGCCCGTCAATTCTTTGAGGACTTAACAGTCAAGTACCTTTTACCTCATGATAAAACATCTTCGTTCATTTTGAGCATGTACAAATTCATGGGATTGTTAGTAGATTGACCTTTACCGCCTACGAACTAGTATCGCAATGCTTTTGACCGGTTACGCGTCTGACCCTATCGGTTTCCACTGATAACACATGACACAATCTCGTGATGCTGTGGTCATTAAAATCCTTGCATCTTTAATCATAGGGAAGCACTAGCCCTTGGATCTATCCTTTCTTTAACAAATGGTCAAAGTATTTAGGACCTTTTGGACTTAGGAAAAAATAAGTGTGAGCATAAGTATTTTAAAAGGGGACCGGTTATAGGAAAGTTATGTTCTTGACTTAGGGAAATTATTATTTCATGAACTAGTTGATCAACATTTTTCTTAGGGAATAAGATGACCCCGCTCATAGAAAGGGTACCCTCAGCTTTAAGTGGGAAAAAGTAACAACAAAATATATCATTTCTAGAGTTTTCTTCACAAAATGTAAGAAGTTTTGATAAACCCTAGACCCTAGACCTTGGATCGCTCACAGAGGATACAAGTAAAACCTGAAAAATCAATGTTTTGAGCTCAAAAATTGAAAATTTCATGCAATCAATTTTCAGAGCTATGAGTGGCTCTAGTTAGGGACACTCATTTCATAGGAATGAAGCGAGAGACCAGAATATTTGAGTAAAGAAGACCAACTGTAGGGCAAACCAAAAAGAAATTACCTGGACAGGGTAACTTCAACAAAAAAGAAACTACACTACCAAAGAAAACCTAACTAATGCTCATGGAAAACAACTACTTTAAGAAAATTAGAACCTCAAAAATTGTCCATGAATAGGAAATTAAGAGGAGATTTATTTATAATTCCATTGGGCATAGAGTCAAAGAAAATCACTCTACCCCAATTCACTTGTGGCCTATAGGATCAGACAAAGTGTGATGGCCCAAAGCCACCCGCCAATATCAACCAGTGCTTTCCTCTATCATAAACATGATTTTCTTTTGAAAGCATCAAATATAATCTAATAACATAAGTGGAAAACCATTTTTTAAACTTGTTGGTTATTTTTATCTGTCCACTATGCTTAATTTTATCATTACAATTACTACTAGAACCTGAAACCTATGCAATGATACAGAACATCTACTATTTTGTGACATATATGCAATATACTCAACATAGCACATATCCTGACTGCAACCGACATCCTTTTCTACAAAAACATCATCCCGTTGGAAAAGAAAAATCTCATATTCTGGCACATAACTGAAAATACATGCCTCTTTTGCATTATCAACTTGCCTAATGAAATAAGGACTCTCTGAGGAATCCTCCTTCTTACTGATCATATCAAGCAAACTGTTATCGAGGGGAAGGAAAGGATTAGAGAAGACCTCTTCATATACTTCATTTTCTTGCTCTGTTTCCAATCGAATGTCAAGTGTTAGGACCCATGAGGAAACTGAGAGGGGGGGGTGGTGAATCAGTTGACCATGAATTACAATCCAAATATAACCTAATAAAACTTGATACTTAATACCAGTAAACCAAACTTAATGTTGGTTGATAGATCAGTAGTTAATATTAATACTAGTGAATCATAATGCATAAAATAGAAAGAGAAACAACATCCACAACACATAACATAGATATTTGTATGTGGAAACCCTGTAAGGGGAAAAACCACGGTGGGAAACCTTACCCACAATCAGATGATACTATTGTAGATAGTATGTGTATACAAATGGGGTCTACACATGCAGAAAGGCCAATCGCCTAGAGCTCACTAGTCAATCATAAAATAGGAGTCACACTAACTACAAATGGATGGTTAAATCCAATGATAATGTACTACTCAAAGTAGCATCTTCAATGCTAGATTTAGTACCGATTAAGCTCTGATAATCACCTTTAAACCTTCCTTGAACCTTCTGTATGGTCTGCTCATATGATCTTCAATATTCGCACATACCATGTTACAATACCATAACCTTACATACAATATTTCCTCTCTCATACCATCTCACAAATGAGATCTTGCATATATACCAAAACCTAAGACCAAATGTGTAGGTCGGCTCACTAAGAATATTACATTAAAATCAATTACAAATAAGTCAAGATGTGATGCATCATGTCAACTCAATACATTTACAACAATATCCAATTAATAAATCATCTCCATAACATGTCATCCTGATGTGGAATAGATAATGCATACTGGTCCATAACCTAGACCAATTTGTCGGTAACAACAAATTTGTCAACCCGATTAGATCATTAACCAAAATACCAAAACCAAGTATCCAAACCATGTCTTGGACATAACCAAGTGATCTCCAGATGATAAAAAGTCATCCTTAATGCCAGTGTATAATATAACCTGTCGGTGAACAATATATCAGTGACTATGCATAAGTCATTGACCATGTCGGTAAACCACAATGTGCCAGTTCAGCATAAGAAAAGATATCTAGAAGGATAAGTGTTGATGTCAATGACAAAAATAATGCAAAACATCCATAATACCAACAATCTCCCCCTTTGGCATTGATGGCAATGCAAGATGGAAAAACAGCTAAGTGCGAAAATAGAATGCCAACAAAAACCAACAATCTCCAGCATAGATCAATACCATAAATATATCTTTCCCTCAATGAATAATCTCTCCCCAAAGGATAATGTTTCCTAAATACAAAGTTTTTCCATAGATATCTCTCCCCCTTTGACATCAAATGCCAAAGAAATACAAATACCAAAACATACAACCAACTCATTTAACCAATTACAATAACCAATTGTTATAACCAACTACTCCCCCTAAGAAGTAGCTCTCCTCCATCAAAGCCGAAAAAAGGTTTCTCTATTAATTTTGCCAGTTTGATGCCAATCATCAACTGTCTAAGTCTCTACTAGTGAGGGTATTACCCCAAGCTTCTCTCTGAGATATTCAAAAATTTCCTTAGGCAAAGGCTTAGTAAAGATATCTGCAATCTTCTCTTTAGTATTCATATAAACCAATCTCACTCCTTTTGCTTCAACATTCTCTTTCAGAAAATTATATTTGATAGAAACATGTTTAGTCTTAGAGTGAAATACCAGATTCTTTGATATATCAATTGCTGCTGAATTATCATGATAAATGATTATAGGTTCTTTTCATTTTACCTTTATGTCCTTCAACATTTTCTTAATCCATAATACCTGAGTACAATTAGTGTATAAACATAAATCAAAATTTTCATCTTTAGGATACCATAAGCCAAGATTTGTTGTGCCTTGTAGATACTGGAAAATCCTTTTCACTGCTGATGTATGATTTTCTTTAGGATTACTCTGAAATATTGAAACAATACATACTGCATTCATTATATCAGGTCTTGTTTGTGTCAACTACAGTAAACCTCCAATCATATATTTATATCTTGTCGGATTAACAGGAGTTGAATCATCCTTCAATGTCAATTTATCAGTTGTAGTCATAGGAGTACTTACCGGTTTGGAATTTTCCATACCAAATTTCTTCAATAGTTCCTTCAAGTATTTTGTTTGACATATGAATATACCTTTATCAGTCTATGAAATCTACAATCCTAAAAAGAATTTTATCTCCCCAATCATAGACATTTCAAATTCTTCCTGCATCTTATTAGCAAAGTCTTTACATAATCCATCTTCTCCTCCAAAAAGGATATCATCAACAAAAACTTCAATAACCAAGATATCATCATTAGTCACTTTGAAATATAAGTTGTTGTTAATATTACCTTTAGTGTAACCAATCTACAAGAGATATTTGTCCTATCTAGCATACCAAGCTCTAGGAGCTTGCTTCAATCCATACAAATCTTTCCTTAATATGAAAACCATATCTTCATTATTTGTCAATGAAAATCCAGCAGGTTCTTCAATGTAAACTTCCTCTTCAAGATCACCATTCAGAAATGTACATTTTACATCCATCTAATATACTTTATAGTTCTTGTGAGCTGTAAATGCAAGAAATAATCTTACTGCCTCAATTCTAGCTACCGGTGCGAAGGTTTCATTGTAATCAATTCCCTCTTTCTATGAATATCCTTTACACACTAATCTTGCTTTGTTTCTGATTACCTTACCATCTTCATTAAGTTTATTTCTTGATACCCATTTAGTTCCAATTACATTTTTGTCTTTAGGCCGGGGAACTAATGTCCATGTATTGTTCTTTTCAATTTGTTCTAATTCATCTTCCATTGCTTTAATCCAATGTTTATCTTCACATGCCTCAATAATAGATGCCGGTTCAATTTGAGAAATTAAACATACCTCTTCATTTGCTAGTCTTCTTCTTGTCATAACACCTTGATACTTATTCCTAATTATCTGACTTTCAGAGTGATTCACTCTTACATACCTAGGTGTGTTCACTTGTTGTTGTTCTTCAGTCACTATGGAATTCTCTGATAATGTCAGTGTGACTGAATCCACATTATGTACTGGTACATGTATTGGTTCATTTATGATCATCTCAACTGCTGGTTCAAAATCTATAGACCTTGATTTTCCTCTAAATTGTTCATCTATCTTCACATTAGCACTCTTAATGATTTTCTACAATATTTTATTAAAACATCTATATGCCTTGCTCTTAGATAGATAACCAATAAATATTCCTTCATCATTTCTAGGATCAAATTTACCAATATACTCATCTCTCCTAATATAAAATTTGCTTCCAAATTTTCCAAAAGTATTTAAGAGTAGGAGTATTACCAAACCATAGTTCATAAGGGGTCTTACCGGTTTCACCTTTGATGTGAACTCTGTTAAGAGTGTAAACCGTTGTATTCACTGCTTCTCTCTAATACACATGAGGTAGATTTGCTTCTAATATCATGCTTCTAGCTGCATCCAGAATAGTTTTGTTCTTCCTTTCCACAATTCCATTCTGTTGAGGTGTCCAAGGTGCTAATAGTTGTCTTTTGATTCCATTTACTTCACAGAATGTATTAAACTCCTTAGATGTAAATTCTCCTCCTTGATCTGATCTCAAACATTTGATTTTATTACCGGTTTCATTCTCTACCATTGCCTTGAACAGTTTGAATTTTCCAAAAGCTTATGATTTCTCCATGAAAAAAGTAACCCAATACATTCTAGAATAATCATCAATAATTAGCATAAAGTATCTATCTCCCTGTAGACTTCTTGTTCTTGCGATACCACACAAGTCAGTATGAATTAAATCAAGAATATTATTGGATTTCTTAGAAATACTCTTAAAAGTTGTTCTAGCTTGCTTTCCCATTTGACATTCCTTACATACCAGATTATGAGGTTTTACAATCTTAGGTAAATCCCTTACTGCCTTAGTTGAACTAATCTTTACAATGCAATCAAAATTCACATGACAAATTATCTTATGCCATAACCAACTTTCATCAATATGTGCAATCAAGCATGTCTTTTCACTGTTATTCAAATGAAAGATATTACCTGTAGTCTGATTACCGGTTGCAATCTCCAAACCAGTTATATTCATGATTTTGTATTTACTATTCTTGAATTGTAACTGAAATCCCTTTTCAACTAATTGACCAACACTCAAAATATTATGCTTCAAACCTTCAACATAATAAATTTTGTCAGTATTGTGCTTACCATCAAAAGATATATTGCCTTTTCCTTTGATCAAACGAGTTTTATCATCCCCAAATCTTACTAGACCTTCATTATATTCCTGAAAAGATAAGAATTTACTTTTATCACTAGTCATATGATGTGAACATCTGGAATCTATAATCCATTCATCCTTTTCTTCAATTTTAGCTGCCAAGGCCTTATCTACCAATGGAATAGTAGGTGCCAGTTGATCTTCTTTTATTGCAACAAAATCCCATCCATTGTCTTTTAGTTCTTCATCAGAATCATCAGTAACTCCTTCATCGACATAGTAACATGATTTGTCTCTAATCTTCTTAAATTTGTATCTCTAATATTCAGGGTTAGGCTTATATGTCCTTTTAGCTTCTTATCCTAATCTTGCATGTCTATTAGGTTATCTAGATGCCATATGACCAACTTTATTGCAGTTAAAACATTTAAATGGTGCTTTACCTTCATCCTTACTTCCAACTAGACCTTTAGGCATTTTCCTTGCAAATAGTGCTTCAAGTTCTTCCAGTTCTTCATTTTCTCTTCTGATATCCTCAAGTTCTCTTGTATAAAGTGCTTTCCAATTAGATTTGTCAGATGATGATGATGATGATGTTGCAGATGATGATGCTTTGAAGGCCAAATCTGTTTTAGTTGTAGCAGCAAGACCAAATTCCTCAAGCTCAAATGCTGAAAGTTTTGCAACCAAGGTATCTCTAGATACTGATGTATTAGGCATTATTCTCAACTCATTAATAGTAGTTAATTTCATTTTGTATGCCGGTGGCAAAGCTCTTAAAATTTTAGAAACAATTTCATCTTCACTTAAGGATCCTCCACAACATTATATTTCCAAAACAACATCATTAACCCTTTCCATAAAAGAAGAAATTCTTTCATCTTCTTCCATTTTCAGATTTTCATACCTGACCTGGAAGCATTCCAATTTTGCAATTTTAACAGTGGTATCTCCTTCATTCAGTGTCTCCAATTTATCCCAAATAGATTTAGTAGTAGATCGATCTGATAATCCCATGATTTGCTGATCTGATAATACGCTCAAAAGTGCTTCTCTTGCTTTGCAATCATTCTCTTGATCTTTACCCAATGTTGGTGGATTAGGTTGATTTTGTGTAGGACTAATAGATCCATTCTTTGTAACATCCCATATGTCTCTTCCAATGCAATTTAGATGTGTCTCCATTCTAATGTTCCATATACCATAGTTGGTTCCATCAAGTTTCAGACTTCCCTTCCTGAAAAAGTTTTTTGCCATAGGATCTCCTCAAGCCATTAAACTTTTGCAAAAAGAGGACTTAGCTCTGATACCAATTGTTAGGAACCATGAGGCAACTAAGAGGGGGGGGGGGGGGGGTGAATCAGTTGACCAAGAATTACAATCTAAATATAACCTAATCAAACTTGATACTTAATACTGGTAAACCAAACTTAATTTTGGTTGACAGATTAGCAGTTAATATTAATACTGGTGAATCTTAATGCATAAAACAGAAAGAGAAACAACATCCACAACACATAACACCGAGATTTGTATGTGGAAACCCTATAAGGGGAAAAACCACGATGGGAAGCCTTACCCATAATAAGATGATACTACTGCAGATAGTATGTGTATACAAATGGTATTTGCACATGCAGAAAGGCCAACCGCCTAGAGCTCACTGCTCAATCACAAAATAGGATTCAGACTGACTACGACTACTCAAAGTAGCATCTTCAATGTTGGATTCAATATTGGTTAAGCTCTAATAATCACCTTCAAACCTTCCTTGAACCTTCTCTATGGTCTACTCATATAATCTTTAATATTCACACATACCATGTTACAATACCATAACCTTACATACAATATTTCCTCTCTCATACCATCTCACAAATGAGATCTTACATATATACCAAAACCTAAGACCAAATGTGTAGGTCAGCTCATTAAGAATATTACAATAAAATCAATTACAAATAAGTCAAGATGCGATGCATCATGTTAGCTCAATACATTTACAACAATATCCAATTAATAAATCATCTCCATAACTTGTCGTGCTGATCTGGAATAGATAATGCATACTGGTCCATAACCTAGACCAATTTGTCGATAACAACAAATTTGTCAACCCGATTAGACCATTAACCAAAAACAAGTATCCAAACCATGTCTTCGACATAACCAAGTGATCTCCAGATGATAAAAAGTCATCCTTAGTGCTGGTGACTATGCATAAGTCACTGAACATGTCGGTGAACAACAATCTATCAATTCAACATAAGAAAAGATATCCAGAAGGATAAGTGTTGACATCAATGACAAAACTAATGCAACACATCCATAATACCAACATCAACAATATCAGCAATAGGGGAAGACTGCTCATTGTTACCTATCTTTGAATCAGATATTACACCTTTATCTTCAAAATATTCTATTTTAGAAATTGATGCAATAATCTCAAGATTCTCAGTTCTTTCTTCATATAAGGGTTAATAATAACATGAAGACCCTTCTCAAAAATATTATAACAGAGCACCAATTGATCTTCATTTGCATCGTCATCAAATAATGCATTTATATTTTCACTAAAGTTTCTTGTCTCATCTTTAGGTTTATCAAGAAACCAGGAATCAGAATCTAAACTGGAACAACACCAAACAATACAATCCTCATAGATATTATCATCAAAAGGTGAAGGTATCTCATCATCTAAATTTTTAGTATCATAGTCCTGCAAACTTGTATTTGTTTCAGACATAAAACTTTCCAATTCTTCATACTCACTATCATATCTATTTGAAACACAAGAATGCAAACCCACTCCCTGTGAGGTATTCTTCCTGAAGAAATCATTTTTGTTGTCTTTCAGTAACGTGATTGACACCATATCTATCTCTACATCTAATATGTTAGATACTTTCTGATTAGCCTCTTCTTCATCAATATGAGGAATAACCACTATCTGAGACAAGTTCTCTTCACTCACATTTTTTTTCAAATCATAATTGATAATAGGGCTACTGTAATCAGTAGGTATACAAAGGTCTTAACATGGTCCTTTAGTTTTAGCTTCATGCTTTGCTTCAAACCCTAACATCTTAGGATAATATACCCTTGCACATAGATAACCCCTAGGGATTCCATATTTAAAATTATTTTCAATATCCATTGCTATCCTATAAGCCTAATGTAAGGTTTTAGGATCCTTATCTCTTAGAAAATAACTCTCTTCTTCTTCAAATACAACCAAATAAACAACTAGGCATATTGCATCATTTGGTCTATAACTGCTAGGAATGTCATCCAATGCCCTAGCAAACCTGAGATTAAAAGAAAGTACTAACTCATCTATTTCCTTTTGAATGTCCATAAATGTTTTCATAATTGAGCTTGGATCAATTCTTTTACCCAACTATTCCATGAATGCTACCTTCAACTCATCCCATGATGAGATAGAGCATACTAGGATGTAGGAGAACTAGTCTTTGGCATTTTCCCTCAAAGACTGAACAAACAACTTCATGAAAACATCTTCCTAATTTATTTCAAAATCTTCCATTTATTCAAAAAACTCCTGTAAATGTTGTCGTGTTGATTTTGACTTCTTCCCATTGAATCCTGGTAATTGTTCCCTAATCCCTACAGGAAAAGGATTTGGAAAACCTTGGATACCATCAAAATTCAATGGTTTATATCTTTCCTTAAAGAAATCTCTATGATGACTTGGCATAGATTGCACATATGTTTTTGACATTTCATAAGGAAACATAGGCACATGATACATATTTTCATTCATTCCCTTATTTCTTTCCCTTCTCTTGAACTATTTCATTATAAAGGTCAAAATATACTCCATCTAATCTTATACATAAAATGAAAACGCAATCACAGGAGCATGTAAAATAATAACTACCATTCCTTTCCTTAGTGCTTCTTTTACTATTTAGGGAACATTTTTCTTTTACAATTTTCATGAAAATACACTTGACTCATGAAAATCTAACTACTTGGAAATGTTGAAGCTATTGCTGCCTTCTTCAACCTAGGATTTTCAAAATCACCTTCAATCCTTCAAATCTTTAACACTGATCTTCTGACAAAGTCGCCACCTCCTTGCAGAGGACAAATATTCAAATAACTAAAATTTCTTCATAGGTCAGATTTGTTTCAACACAACAACACCATATTTCCTTATCATCAAATAGCATTATTGATTCTATCCTCAACTTGTCAGGGTACTTCATCATAAGAGCTCAAATCTACTTCATCCTTCCTGAAAATTTCTTGGTTCTTCTTCAAGCAGACACACACTGGTGCATAGATCTCAGAGTCTCAGAGTCGCCACTCAAAATCATGAGGTATTACATATAATCTTGAAAAATGAAAAGATCTAGACCGAACTATTTATAGAACAAGAACTACAACAGATTTCTCAGTGACATTTATGTGAATTGACTCAAATTGACAAGGGACAAATTAAGAAGCTTCTTCACTCTATGGGAAAAATCTCCACTATATTTTAGCAATTTTTTTCTAACCAGATATTCTCTACAGTTCCTTTCATTCCCAGCAGAGTCACCATTTTTTGTTGGTTCCCAAAATGGACAACATGTTTACACTGCTACAGGGTAGAGACCAAGCTGATTTCCTCCAAATATCTATGGAGAGCCACCTCCAACTATTAATATCTGTTAGGCTTGGACCAATAATAACAAGGACAAAAGGTCTTTTTGTGGTTTAGGCTCTGCAGGACCAAGGAGGGTGATCCCTTTAGTAAGATACCTTGCTCTCTTCAATGATACTCAAGAACTTACTGAAACAAAGCAGATTATTTCATAATAAGATTCAACATAAAGGGAGAATTCTCAAGGATGGAAAATCCTTTAGTGATCCTCAACCTTAAACTGGAGTATGAGAGAGGGTGAGACAATTTTCAAAAAATACATAAATCTTAGCAAATGATTGTTCTAACATTTATAAGATTCGTTCCGAGAGATCATAAAGAAAATAAAATAGGAAACTGAAAAACCTAATGAGATCTGTTAGCGAATAACAGTGCCTTGTTCATTGGGCTTTAGAGTCTATAAAAAGTTTTACTAAAAATATGATAAAATTTCATCTAATAGCTGGTCTAGCTTGAAACAATATTGCCTTACGATATTGCTCTGCTTATAGTCCTTCATCTAAACTTGTTATCAAATCCTATGGCAAGCTTTGTTTCCTGTGTAATCTCATTCAATCATTTTAATTAATCCCTTGGACTAAAGCATTGAATGGAAGAATACACACATCATAACAATACAATAAATAAATGAAACCCTTGATCCCATTTTCTTAAAAGAAGGTAAAATCAAAAATAGGAGAGTAAAGATTGGGAAAAATATATTTGCATTAATATCATAAGATATCTTTTATTAGATGATAGCCAACAAATTCAAATACGAAATGACCCACTTGAAAAAGGGGATCCTGCAACTGTTCTATTACATTTTTTGCTTTGCAAAATAACAATACAATCCCTGTTATTTCCTACGACTCTCTAGAACTACTTTGGACCTAACCTTGAAGAAAAGATCTATTTTACAGAGATCTTTCTCAGAAAATTTGGACCCTAACTAATGGCCTTGAATTCCCTTTTATAGAAAACAAGGGAGCAACAATCTTCAGGCCATGAGACACTTGTCAACAAAACTGAGCCTTAGAGGTTGTACATAATTCTTATTACAAATCAATCCGTATCCGCATGTTGGCACCCATGATGAGGTGGAACCAAAATTTCCAACTGATTATTGGTAGAAACAAAAAAACTTGAGCCATACTAATATCACCCAGACACTCTCAGATGGACCCTGAGATGCATAGTCTGTGCCATAGCATTTCTCTTACTTAAAAAGAAAACAAATCTTGGCATGAAACAAGACTTTCCCTCCAAATTAAAGGAAAATCTCCAGCCTTTATGCCCTCGATCAGAGAAAATGGAAAGAGGAACTTGGGGATAAATAGGATTTGTTGAGAAGGCATTGCAGTTTCCCTAATACTGCAGAGATGACTGGATGTCGATCCTCACCTGAACAAATCCTTCTTTCAGTTTCCCATGAGCTCCCTCTCGGAACACTCTACCAATGAAATGTAGAGTAAGATTGGGAAATAGGCCTGGAGTGACTTTTCTTAAAAGGAAAAGGATTTCACACCCCCTCTATTAATCCCCTAAGCTTTCACATCCCCTCTGGTAATGAACAACATTATACCAAAGAAAGATCATCCATTTAGTGTCACAAAATATGCAACGACTCCATTCATAGTTATGTTCGAACACCATCCTCTCACTAATGAAGAACTGTTCTTAGAAAAATGAAGAAACTTGTATTTGTTTCTACCCATTTTACCATCTTCCTAGTGAATTTATAACTAGAAATTCCTTTCAATGTGGTAGTGTTAATCCATGTGAAGAATCATCACCTTGATATCTTCTTCTTACCTTTTCAGCTATGAATTTCAGCAATCATGCCTATAACTCAAATCACCACCATTTCCTAGGCCATCACTCTATTGTCACTGGCATGAGTTCACCTTATGTGAATAATTTTATTCTAATCTTATTCCTTTTTCTAGTGTATAGTCTCCTGCTTTAGGATTATTGTCAACAAGAAAATCTCTGAATTCATCAGAGAACTAGTGATTCATCACACTTGAACTAGAAGCTTATCCAAATACATTCACATCTTTGAGCTATCATGTTTGACTTTCAAATCAATTCTGAATCGACAAGTCTAAATCCCATTCATTCTATCTATTCCCACGAGCTACGACCGGTGCTTCCAAAATCCCTCCAAACTTCTCATGTAAAACTCAATCGCAGATCTCATCCAACTTTGAAAATCTAATGATCACTTCTTGCCAACTTAGTTGTTTGACTTTCCATCTATATCTGTGGACCCACAAAATCCTGACTGAACAGTGCCATATCATCCTTCGATCAAGCTCCATCAGCAACCTCTTCACAAGCCTTCCTGATTAGCCTAGGACATGTGGCATCATCTTGTGATGTCATGGTCCATAATCTCCTTGCAACTTCCATCATGGGAATATGAGGGTCATGGAAGTTGTTTGGCAGCCTATCGAAGTGTGCTTTCTTTCGATCTGAGGTCAAGTATCTTGGACACATTATTTCTGGTGATGGGATCTCAGTTGACCCATCAAAGATTAGGGCTATTATGGATTGGCCAGTGCCTACCAGTGTGACAGATGTCAGGAGTTTCATGGGTTTAGTAGGGTATTACCGACATTTTGTCGAGGGATTCTCCAGAGTCGCACACCCTATTACTTCTCTTCAACGTAAAGGGAAGAAATTTGAGTGGACAGAGAAGTGCGAGAAGGCCTTTCAGGAACTCAAGAAGGTACTTACTAGCGCTACTATCCTTGTTGTACCAGATCCTTCAGCTGACTTCATGGTTTGTACAGATGCTTCCCTAGAGGGTTTAGGGGCAGTTCTTATGCAGGATGGTAGGGCCATAGCTTTCGAGTCTAGGAAACTTAAGACTCATGAACTTAATTATCCCACTCACGACCTTGAGCTCGCAGCAGTAGTGCATGGACTTGTGAGGTGGAGACACTTCCTTTTAGGTCATCACTTTGAGTTGCATTCAGACCATCAGAGTCTTCAGTACATCTTCACTCAGCCGAACCTTAATGCACGTTAGAGGAGATGGATGGAGTTCTTGTGCGAATATGATTTTGACGTTCACTACATCAAAGGAAAGGAAAATGTAGTTGCAGATGCCTTGAGTAGGAGACGTCACGAGGTTTACACCATATCCATGGGCATAAACTTGAGAGACTGTATACTTCGAAACTTGTTAGAGGATGGATGGTATGCAGAGGTTTGTCAGGTATTACGTTCTCAGGTTACTCTAGAAGGGAAATATGTGGATTATTCTTTGGAGTCCGATGGACTATTACGCCACAGAGGGCGCATTTATGTACCTTCCTCCGGAGGGTTGTGAGAGTTCATTGTCACGGAAGCTCATAGAGCTCCTTATGCAGTGCATCCCAGGGTTAAGAAGTTGCATGCTGACTTGAGGCAGTTGTACCATTGGCCCAGAATGTGGCAGCTCATTGCTGAGATAGTAGCTCGATGTCTCGAGTGCCAGAGGGTAAAGGCAGAGCACCGCCATCCAGGTGGGTTGCTTCAGTCTCATGCTATACCAGAGTGGAAGTGGGATACTATATCCATGGATTTCATCATTGGTCTCCCTATGTCTTCTCGTCACCATGATGCTATCTTGGTGACAGTTGACAAGTTGACAAAAGTAGCTCACTTTTCACCAGTTCGTACTAAATTCACAGCTCCAGCAGTAGCACAGGTGTTCTTGCGAGACATTGTTAGACTACATGGCGTACCCCACAAGATTATTTCTGACAGGGATTCTCTTTTCACTTCTTCCTTTTGGAAGTCATTATAGGCAGCTATGGGCACTAAGCTCAATTTTAGTACAACCTATCACCCGGAGACAGATGGTCAGACAGAGAGGGTCAATCAGGTGTTAGAGGATATGCTTCATATGTACGTCATGGATCATCAGACCCGGTGGGAGGAGTATCTTCCCTTAGTGGAGTTTGCCTATAACAATGGGCATCACACTTGTTTGGGGATGCCACCCTACTAGGCATTATATGGCAGGCCTTGCAGGACGCCCTTGAGTTGGGATCGCATAGAGGATAGAGTTGCTATTGGTCCTGAGTTAGTTCGGGATATGGAACAGCAGGTGGATTTGATTAGGCAGCGTCTCAGAGAGGCTCAGGATAGATAGAAGAAATATGCCGATGCAAAGAGGATAGATCGTAGCTACTTGGTTGGAGACAGAGTTTTCTTGAGAGTGTGACCACATAAGAGTCCAATCCGTTACGGAAAGGGTTCTAAGCTCGCACCTCACTTTGTAGGACCTTTTGAGATTCTGGAGAGGATAGGCCCAGTTGCCTACCATTTAGCTTTGCCACCTAGCCTGTCACACATCCACGATGTGTTTCATGTTTTAGTTTTGAGAAAATATATCTATGATGAGTCTCACATTTTAGATTGGGATGCCTTGCAGGTGGAGTCGGACGGGCAGCTAGCTTTGGAGCCCATTCGCATTTTGGCACACTGGACATTGGCCCTTTGAGGTCGAGAGCTGGACCAGGTTAGGGTCCAGTGGGATTGTTATGATGAGGTTACGGCTTCATGGGAGGATGTAGCACGTATGAGATCAGAGTACCCTCACCTCTTTGATGAACTCCAGGAGGAAGTTCATGCCTAGAGGGGGAGGATGTGAGGCCTCACCTCGACTCAGTCTGACATTCAGTGGATTTTATATTTAGACTATTATGGATACTTTATTTTGATTCATTTTGGGACTTAGAACATATATGATTTCAGGATTTGGATAACATTGCTATGATTTGATGATTTACTTACATACTTTATGAGATAGAACACTACATGATTGTTAGATAGGATGATATTGCAATGATAGATGTCGTTATTGAATTTGCAGGACTTTACTTTGAATATAGAACTATGATGTATGTTTAGTTTATGTGAATTGGGATGAAATTGCTTATGTGAAATTGCTTGATAAAAGATGTATTCAATCTGTGCAGATGAAAATTGTATGCAAGTAATGATGTGTATTGTTATATTATGGAATTATATTATATATGGATATTTGGAAGTACTAATGTGTAAATTGAGATGCGCAGGAAATTTACCATGTGACCATGGAAAATTACGGAGAATCAAACCTAGACTTATGTATGTTCGTAAGCCAGGGTTTGTCTATTTGGAGAGACAACACCCCGTTTGTGTTGTATTTTATTCGTAACAGTATATGCTGCATGAGTGTTAAGTGTTATTTAAATTTATTGTGTAAAAACCACAAGAGACAATTTCATGTTTTATTTTTGTAAAAGTGTTTTATTTGTGTCACTTGACACATGTGGATTTAAATTTAAATGTTTTATTTTGTCTCTTGGTGGGAAAGTGTTTAATTATAGTTATCCTTAAATAAAATAATGTGTTGTCATAAATACTTTGGGAATATAATATTTGGGGTGGTCAACTTATGTTTGACCCGAAAATAAACTTCAGAGGGGTTTAAAGTGGGTTAGATGAACACCTAGGGGTAGTTTAATAGGGTTTCCTAAAGCCCATAAGGTATACCTAGGGGTTAGGGGTAATTTTAGGCAAGTTTCTACTTTATAATGATCTTTTTAATGCTTTAAAAATTGGCTTTTTTGAGTTGAGCGAAAATTGAAAATTAGAAGTTAAATCTAATCAAGATTTTTCCTTTTGGAATGAGAGTCTTTTTGCATTTTTGCTTTCTTTCCTTTTTGGTTTTTAGAAACTTGTGAGAACTCAGAGAGTGAGCTTCTTAAGGAAGATTTTTGAGAATTGGAGGGTAATCACCCACTCTCCATTTTTGGAGACAAGAGAAAATTTGAAAAGAAAATAATGTTATGGAATAGAAAAAATTGATTAAGGGTAGAAGGAAAAAGATTCGTGGATTGGGCAACTCTTCATCAAATATCATAATACCTTTGGGCAGATTAAGGTTGGTTTCAGTTATTCATTATAATGTCTTCTTCTTGTTTATGTCTGGAAGTTTGTTGGTGTAAGAAATCTATGTTCTTGAAAGTTTTTTTTGTTAGAAAATCTTTTGGTATTTTTGCATTATGATTTGTTTGTGTTTTGGGAGTTTTCTCAAGACCTCTTACTCTTGGGAGAGAAGAGGATCTTGTGGGTGGTAGCAGTGACAACCCTCGAGTGAGAGACTCTCTTTGAGAGCGATCACAAGGGATCTTTGTTGTGACCCTTGCTGCATGGCCTGTTTGTGCAATGGGGGTCATAGGGAGGGATATAAGGCTAGAATGCCTTTGGGGGGCATAAGGAATAAGGGGTTGAGATTCTTGATATTATTATTGTGCCATGAGGTGGCTTCTTATTTATTTCATACTTGCAGTTCTCCTCAGGGTATCGGTCCACTACCACCCTTTGAAAATGTTCATCACCAAAGTGTGGTGCTGTGAAAGCCAAGTTGGGAATGTGTCTGGAAAATCTATATGCTTTTGCTTTCTATGTGTTTGCCTGTTTGTTACCTGTCTAGGAATTGGTTCTCCGAGCTCGGGGGTGGCTACCAGTTAGCCTAGGCTGGGAGGTGAGCACTCCGTGGTCATATTTGTGTTTCTATTATGCAGGAAAGTCAGGAGAAGAGGATAGGTGCCATGAAAAGATACAGAAGATTATTGTTGAAGATACTTTATTTCATTTGCAAATATTTGTTTAAAGTTGTTACAGGAGTGAGCCCTCATTCTTAGAAATGAGAGGCAAGTTGTAATTCTTGAAATTAGACTTGGGGTTATTGTTGTAGCTAAACAAAGAAACATCCTGTAAAATTTGCAGAATATCTTAGAGTTGTAAAAAGAAAAGCTTGTTTTATTTCTACTTCTGATTTTTAGAAAAGGAAAAGTCATTTTGAGTTGCATGCAAAAGCTTCTTTGTATTATGAAAAAAAAAAAATAGTTTACAATTAAATTTTATCTATATTCTACTTGCTGAAAATATGAATTTATTTTTACTGAAAGATCTTACATATTTTTTTTAAAAAAGAATGTTTTAAGTTATTGCTAAATTAGTTGAAAAATCTATGAATCTATTTATTATAGAGAAGTATATTGTATTTCCTAAAATGTATTTTTAAATTGTTTTTCTAATTAGAGATGATTAAAAAGCTTATCAATAGATTTAGCTTCATTCTTTTATCAGCAATTAAAACAAAACAAAAAAACAAAAAAAAGGGCCTAATTCTATACATACATATATATATATATATATATATTTGAATTTACATAATGCTTTTCCTTTATTAGTTTTGTTTAAATTTTTTGCATGTAAATCTTATTACAAAAAAAAAATATATATTTATTGATATATTTTCACCCTCATAACTATATGATTATATATTTATATATATAAATATATATATATATATATATATATTTATATAAAATATATTTAAAAAAAAAAAAATTTAAAAAAAAGTGAAGTTTTGGGTCCACGCGGACCCCACTGTGTGTACGCACAGTGAGGGCCGTGCGGCGCCCACTGTGTGCACACACAGTGCGGCCGCTTCGGCTCCCACTGTGTGGACACACAGTGGACGGCCGCGGCCACCACTGTGTGGCCACATAGTGGGGGAGCCGCTAGCGGCGCCCACTGTGAGGACACATAGTGGTGTCGCGGCGCCCACTGTGCGCCCATACAGTGGTGCCTCAGCCTTTCCCAGTCACCCTCCTTCAAACCTGCAGTAAAATAATGGCCGCCGCCTTAGGGGTTTTCGGCCCTGCTAAAAAGAATACTCAGTGTTTAACAACAAAAAAAGGATTAAACCCTAGCCTAGGTAGGGCTAGGGTAAAAGAATTAAAATAATATTAGGTTCATAGTTATTAACATATTTATATAAAACAAATCATATGAATCCTTAATTAGGGTTGGAGAGAAAATTAACTATTATTTTGGGGAGATAATTTTAAAAGGATTAAAATCTAATATATATATATATATATATATATATTCTGGTTATAAATTGGAGTAAGTATATAATAAAGTTTAAAATATTTAAAATTATTTAATGGAGTTTTTAAATAGTAAATACCTTCGTATGATTACTCATAAGAAGTAAAAAGAAAAGTGAAATAAATAAATTATCAGAAGTAAGCCTAGCTTTTATAATTTTAAAAAGTATTCAAGGTAATAAATACTTATTTTTGTCCCGGTTAATTTAATTAGAGTATTTAGATTTTAAATTGGATGTTTAGACTATATGTCTTAATGGGATTTGAAATAAATTTCCTCTCCTATTTTCCTTAACGTGATTAATTTAATAAACCTAAAGACTAGGTATCTCATGGAGAAAAAAATTAAACTAGTTAGTTTTCCGCAAATAATATTTAACAAACTATCGATGCTTGGTTCGTCTCAGAACTAGTTCGAATATAATTATGGAAATTTCTTTAATGCTTGTCGTGTGAGTGAACTTGTTAATTAATTAGTATGTGTTTTTAAAAAAAAAATTGTTCCATTTTTTACCTAAAATTTGGGCATGACATTCAACACTTTGTTCCAGTAAAGGTGCTACCAGTTCAGATATAATCATTTCCACTGATGGTTCCTTCTCATAAACTCTAATTTGACTTTTGTTCAGCTCATCTACTTTGACATTAGCACTCTCCACAATTCTCTACAATCTCTTGTTATAATATCTATATGCTTTCATTAGAATAACCAACAAATATGCCTTCATCACATCTAGGATCAAATTTTCCAATGATATCATCTCTCCTGATATAACATTTACAAAGATTCTAAAATATTTAACTATAGGTGTATTGCCAAACCATAATTCATAAGGTGTCTTACCAGTTTCTCCTTTGATATGTACTCTGTTGAATGTATAGACCAATGTACTCACTGCTTCTCTCTAGTAGATATGAGTAGACTATCTTCCATCATCATTGTTTTAGCAACATCCAAGATAGTTTTGTTCTTCCTTTCCACAACTCCATTTTGCTGAGGTGTTCGTGGAGCAGAAAATTGTCTCCTAATACCATGCTTCTCATAAAAGCTATTAAACTCACTGGATGTGAATTCTCCACCATGATCTGACCTCAAACACTTAATCTTCAATCATGTCTCAGTTTCCACTGTAGCCTTAAAGATTTTAAATTTTTCAAAAGCCTCAGATTTCTCCCTTAGAAAGTAACCCAAGTCATTCTAGAATAATCATCAATGATTAACATGAAATATCTATCACCTTAAAAATTGTTAACTCTAGTAGGGCCACACGAATCAATATGAATAAGATCAAGAACATCATTAGATTTATCTTGTATACTCTTAAAAGAGGTTCTAATCTGTTTACCCGTTTGACATTCTTTACATACCGGATTATAGGGCTTCATAATATTTGGAATATCTCTAACTTCCTTAGTTTTATTGATCTTAACAATGCAATCAAAATTCACATGGCACAACCTTTTATGCCATAGCCAACTTGCATCAATTTTTGCAATCAAACATGTCTTCTCTCTGGAATTCAAATGAAATATATTACCTTTTGTCTATGTATTGATTGCAATCTCCAAACCAGATCTGTTAATGATTTTGCATTTTCCATCCTTGAACTCTAATTGAAATCCCTTATCCACCAATTATCCTACACTCAAAAGATTATGCTTCAAACCTCCAACAAAATAGACATTATCAGTATTGTGCTTACCATCCAATGATATAGTTCTTTTTCTTTTGATCATACATACTTTGTCATCTCCAAATCTAACTAGACTGCCATTAAATTCTTGCAAAGATAGAAATTTCATTTTATCTCTAGTCATATGATGTGAACAACCACTATAAATTATGCATTCATCCTTATCTTCAATTTTAGTGGCAAGTGCCTTCTCTTCAGGTACATTCTCTTCCAGTGCCAGAATATCTTCCTTGATAGCCAGAAACACCCATTCCTTCCCATTGTCAGAACCACTAGCAGAGTCTTCTGCCGGTTTATCATCAGAATCAGTAACACCTTCCTCATTCGCTATGTAGCATGATTTATCTCTGTTTTTCTTGTCTTATACTTGTTTTGATATCCAAGGTTGGGCTTAAATGATCTTCTAACTCTTTCTTCAAATCTTGAATTCCTTTCAGGACATCTAGATGTAAAATGACAAATCTTATTACATGAAAAACATAATTCATAAGGTGTCTTACCGGTTTCTCCTTTGATACGTACTCTATTGAATGTATAAACCACTATTCTCATTGCTTCTCTCCAGTAGATATGAGGTGGAATAGCTTCCATCATCATTGTTCTAGCAACATCCAAGATAGTTCTATTCTTACTTTCCACAACTCCATTTTGCCAAGGTGTATGTAGAGGAGAAAATTGTCTTCTTATACCATGCTTCTCACAAAATTTATTAAACTCACCAGATATGAATTCTCCACCGTGATCTCACCTTAAACATTTAATCTTCAATCTTGTCTCAATTTCTACTTTAGCCTTAAAGATTATAAACTTTTCAAATGCCTCAAATTTTTCTTTTAGAAAAGTAACCCACATTATTCTAGAATAATCATCAATGGTTAGCATGAAATATCTATCACCTTGAAAACTTTTAACTCTAGCAGGGCCACACAAATCAATATGAATAAGATCAAGAACATCATTAGATTTATCTTGTATACTCCTAAAATAGGTTCTGACCTATTTTCCCATTTGACATTCTTTACATACCGTATTATAGGGCTTCATAATCTTAGGTATATCCCTAACTGCCTTAGTTGACCCGATCTTCATAATACAATCAAAATTCACATGACACAACCTTTTATGACATAGCCAACTCTCATCAATCTGTGTAATCAAACAAGTCTTCTCATCAAAATTTAAATGAAATATGTTACCTTTTGTTTGTGTATAGGTTGCAATCTCCAAACTAGATCTGTTAATGATTTTGTATTTTCCATCCTTGAATTGTAATTGAAATCCTTTATCCACTAATTGTCCTACACTCAAAAGATTATGCCTTAAAACTTCAATATAATAAACATTGTCAGTATTGTTCTTACCATCCAATGATATAGTTCATTTTCCTTTGATCAAACATGCTCTGTCATCTCCAAATCTAACTAGACCGCCATCAAATTCTTGCAAAGATAAAAACTTCCCTTTATCTCCAATCATATGATGTGAACAACCACTGTCAATTACCCATTCATCCTTGTCTTCAATTTTAGTAGCAAGTTCCTTCTCTTCTGCTATATTCTATTCCAATGTCGGATTATCTTCCTTGATAGATAGGAACACCCATTCCTTCCCATTACTGGAACCACTAGTAGAGTCTTATGCTGGTTCATATTAGAATCAGTAATGCCTTCCTCATTCGCTATGTAGCATGATTTTTCTTTGTTTTTCTTGTACTTGTACCTGTTCTGATATCCAAGGTTAGGCTTAAAAGATATTCTAACTCTTTCTTTAAATCTTGAATTCTTTTCAGGACATCTACATGCAAAATGACCAATCTTATTACTTGCAAAACATTTAAAAGGTGTTTTTCCTTCATACTTACTTCCTATTGGTCCTTTAGGTACTCTTCTAGTAAATAGTGCTTCAAGTTGCTCAAACTCATCATCTTCTCTCTTCATATCTTCTAATTCTATTGCATATAAAGCTTTCCAATCTTGCTTATGTTGGTAGTGGGCCAACATCTCTCATGGGGATTTGCGACATGGTTTAATAGCCTCCTATGAATTCTATAAGTCTAGAGGTTGTATCGGGCATTGAGAGGTCGATCTTTTGGTGAAACGACAACCCTAGCTTGTAACAAGTGGTATCAGAGCTTGATTACAGGTTTGAATCACGCAGGTCACAACGAGTGACGCTGGGAGGGGGATTGTTGGTAGTGGGCCAGTGTCCCTCATGGAAATTCGTGACGTGGTTTAACAACCTCATGTGGATTCTATAAGTCTAGTGGTTGTATCGAGCATTGACAAGTCGATCTTTTGGTGCAACGGCAACCCTAGCTTGTAACAATAATGGCCTTCTTTATTTTCTCAACAAGACTGAGATCCCCATTGCTCTTGAGGAGGTACATCTAGGTACTTGCGGTGGTCATTTTCGTAGAAAATATTTGGTGAAACGATTGCTCCAAATCTGATATTATTGGAAAACTATGAAAAAATATTCCTTTTCCTTTGTCAAAAAGTGACATCAATTTCAACAACATAACAATTTAATCTATGCTCGCTTCCATGAACTTAGATCCAAAGTTGCTTCTTGGCCCTTTTCAATATGGGGTTTAGATCTTATTAGTAAAATTTTCCCTCCCTCCTCACAAGGACATACTTTCATCATCACTGCCATAGATTGTTTTATGAAGTGGGTAGAAGTTGTTCCCCTCCACTCTATTAATATTGATATAATATGTCAGTTCATTCTAGATAACATAATTTTTTGATATAGCATACCTTCCACTTTCATTTCTAGCAATGGTTCTTCATTAAGAATAAATATGTGAATAAATTCCTTGAGAAATATCATATACAATAATGATTTTCTACTCTATATTACCCTCAATCAAATGGTCAAGTTGAGGCTTCTAAATGAATTATTAAACAAATCTTCTAAAAGACTATAAATAAGAATGGTAAGGATTGACACACTTAGTTAACCTATTCTCCATGGAACTATTGAACAAGTGTTCATATAGCTACTGGTGCAACTTGTCGACCCCTTATAATCTTGTTTATGGTGTTGACACAATTATGTCTTTGGAGTTAGAGATTTCTTCACTATAAATTTCTCTTAAGAGAATAATTGATGATAATTCTTATAGAGAAAAATGTCTTCAACAACTTGATATGATTGATGAACATGTTGGCATTATGTGAACCGACATGAAGACATAATGATATTGAATGTTGTCATTGATATCAATATGAGACATGGTGTGAACCGACACATGTGATAGGTGAAGAGAGAGAGGAACCGACATATGTATGAACTAGTTTATATGCTAAAGTGAAGCGGCATATTTGTTCAAGGTGAACCGGCATGTAGTTATGGGAACCGACACATGGAAGCATTGTATGACTACCAGTTGGTAGGTAGCTTCCACTTTAGGGTTTCCAGTTGGAGTACCTCAAGTCTTTGTGACTCAATTGGTGATCTTTTTGTGATGGGTTAGCAGTATGATGGAGGACAGATCATGTTGCCACGTAAGCTCTATGCATGTGAAGGATCTTGCATGAAGATGACTATTCCTATCTACCTTGGGAATGTGCAAAGTCTATCAAACGGTGATAACGCATGATGGGTTATCAGCCGCCATGAAATCGGTGGATAATGGATGATGGAGAATGTCTTGAGATCGATTCAAGATTGTTGCATTTAATGCAGTATGATTCAACGGTCAGGATCAAACAGTTTGAATTGCTTAACCTAACAGGTTTAGGGTTTAGGGTTTTTGCTACCAACCTGTATGTTTCCTATAAGGTCGATGTTGTGTTTCTGTCTGAGGTTGTTGGCAAAAGTTGTGAGTGTGTATCCAAGGGAAGTGATACGTAATTCTTGCCAGACCAAAGGAGAGAAGTGATACCTACAAAGTGAATGTGCAGAAGGTAAAGAGGAGCCTAAATAGATCTCCATTAGCATTGAGTGCTATTAATAGATCATTGTAATACCTATTGAACTCTAACCACTTCAACAGTTGTAAAATCCCCTAACAGGGTAGCTTCAACTAGCTTGATTCAAAATCCCTTAAATCAGGTGGTCTTAACTGGCTTGATTCAAATCCCTTAACCGGGTAACTCGAAGCTAATGAGTTCTGAGAAGTTATAGAGCTTAGGAGATCCTTTCAGCTATTGAGTTCTTGAAATCCTCTAACAGGGTTTAACCCTTAATCGGGTGATCCCTAATAGGATCGGTTCCTACCAGAACCTATTGTAATGTCCTTAACCGGACAAGGCTCCTAATAGAGCGGACTTCTAAGGAGTTCAAAAAGTAGCTTGTGGGTATTCATCCACACCGTGGTTTTTCCCAGTTGGGTTTCCACGTGAAAAATATGTGTGTCATGTGAAATGCTTTTGTCTTGTGATGCTTTGTTTTACCTATTCAGCATATGAAGGTTTTGTGTTTTATGCCTGTCTGTAAAACATATTGAACTCACTATTGTGAAGATCTGATGATTAAGTTTACCTGTTTATGCATGAGAATATAATGATACTATAGTATTGAGCTAAGAGGGAAGCTTATTGAGTGACTGGTTCATGACTGATTAAGCTGTACTGGATATTACCGGTTGCACTCTGTTTTACTAGTATCCCTATTTGTCAGTCATTTGGAGTATTTGCTATCAAACCAGTTTTGGACTATATTTGTGTTTGTACTGATTCACCCCCCCCCCTCTCAGTACCGGTTTGGTACTTGTGGTTCATCATTGAGTTATCAATTGGTATCAGAGCACCTCCAGGTCCTCTGTGTTGTAAGCTTAACCGCTTGAGGAAAAGATCCTAGTCAAATGATGAAGAGGGAAGGTCCAAAGTTTAACAGGGAAAACTTTGGTATATGGAAAGATAGGATGAAGATATTCATCAAAAGCATGGGTGTTCAACACTGGAGTTATGTTGAAAATGTATATGTTGTTCCTATCGGTACTCTCACCGATGACCAAAAGAGAGAGATACAAGAAAATGGGCAAGTCATGGAAGCCCTCATCAGTAGTCTATTTGACATTGAGTTTATTGATGTTCAGGACAAGGCAAATCCCAAGGAGGTATGGGATGCTCTTAAAAATATCTATGGTGGTGATGAGCATGTAAAACAAGCTAAGGAAGAAAGCCTGAGAGGGAAGTTTGAAGACATGCAGATGGTTGAAGGAGAGACCATTTAGTAGTATGGAATAAGAATCAAAATGGTTGTTGGAGAAATCAAAAGTGCAAGTGGTAAAATAGAAGATTCCACTGTGGTAAGAGAAGTCCTAAGATCCCTATTGCCGATCTATGCAATAAGGGTTGCTGCTATTTAGGAGCTGAGATCAATAGACAAGTCTAAGGTGTCCTTGGACTCCATCATAGCCAAGTTGATAGCCTATGAGCTGAATAGTTTTGATGGCAGTGTTCAAAAGATAGAATTAGCTTTTAGAGCCTCTGCTATACCTTCCAAAAAAGGAAAAGAGGCTAGCACTAGTGGGGAACCTAATTAGAGTAGAGAAATGAATGGTGAAGAGTTTCTGATGGAATTTGAAGCACTTCTTGCTAGGAAATTCTCAAAAGGAACTGGTAAATACAAAGGCAAGCTACCTTTGAAATGTTTCTCTTGTAACTGGATAGGACATATTGCTATGAATTATCCTAATAGTGACAACAAAGATAAACTGGAAAGGTTCAAGAAATTCAAAGGAGGAAACCAGAGAAATTGTTTTGTGGCAGTTGATGAAGGTGTCACAGATGAGGAATCAGAAGATGAAGAGATTGAAGACATTGTGTTTGTTGCTGTAAAGGAAGATGTGGCAGACAAGAAGGCTCTTTTCTCCCGGTTTGATGATTCCAATGAGTGGATCATTGATAGTGGCTGTTCTCACCATATGACTAGTGATCGGAGCAAGTTTCTATCCTTAGAGGAGTATGATGGTGGTGTGGTTCACTTTGGCAATGATGCACCATGCATGGTCAAAGGCAGAGGATCCATCTCTTTGAATGGAAAGAGTAGTGCTGACAATGTGTACTGGGTTGATGGTCTCAGAAACAACCTTCTAAGTGTTGCCCAGCTAAATGACAGTGGCCTCACTCTGCAATTCAAGAATGGAGTTTGCAGAATCAAAGGAAAAGATGGTGAATTGGTGGCCACCGGCATACAGACTAAAGGTAACCTATTTCATCTGAATGAAAACATAAGTACATGTCTTATGGCTAAGCTTGATGATAGCTGGATATGGCATAGGAGATTCTACCATGTGAACTTTGATAACATTGTGAAGGCTAGTAAGATCAAGATAGTTAGAGGGTTGTCGGTGCTGAGCAAACTGGACAATACCTTATGTAGAGAGTATCAATTGGGGAAAATGTCTTCCTCAACCTTTAAAGGTAAATATTTCACTGCTGACAACTTGCTTGATCTTGTGCATACTGATTTATGTGGTCCTATGAAAACTAGAAGTGTGCAGGGTGATAGGTACTTCATGATCCTCACTGATGATTGCTCAAGAATGATGTGGGTCACATTCTTGAAAGACAAGTTTGAAGCCTTTGGGAAATTCAAAGCATTCAGAGCATTAGTGGAGAAGGAAAGCGGTAAAAGGATCAAGTGTCTCAGAACTGATCAAGGAGGGGAATTCACTTCCAGTGAATTCAACAAGTATTGTGAAGAATTTGGCATCAAGAGACAATTGTCTACCCCCCAGACTCCACAGCAGAATGGCCTAGCAGAGAGGAGTAACCGGACTATGGTTGAAGTAGCTAGAACCATGTTGATTCAAGGAAAGGTAGTTCACACCTTTTGGAGAGAAGCGGTGAGAACTGCAGTCTACACTATGAACCGGGTACTCATCAAAAAGGGTAAGGACAAAACTCCTTATGAGTATTGGACCAGTAAGACACCTATGGTTAACTACTTTAAGGTATTTGGTAGCAAATGTTACATCAAGAGGAGTGAACATCAGGGCAAATTTGAAGCCAAATGTGATGAGGGAATATTTCTAGGATATTCCACCGAGAGTAAAGCTTTCAAGTGCTACAACAATAGGACTCAAAGAATTATGGAAAGCATCAATGTAAGAGTTGATGAATCCTCTGAGAAGAATGAGGAAACCGTCAGTGAGCAAGCTGTAAATGAACTGGTTGCAACCTTCTAGGAACCGATTGTCAATCAACCGAGTACTAGTAACAGTGTTCCTAAACTAGTGAATGCTGATACTGATGAAAATGAGGATGAAGAGGAAAAGCAAGAAGAACCAATTAAGACCATTCCTCAGTATGTCAAGTTGAATCATGATCCTAAGTAGATCATAGGTGATAAGGATGTAGGAATCCTTACAAGAAGAAAGATCAGAGAAAACTCAGGTATGATCTTTGAATTTGAGCCTAAATCATTCAAAGAGGCTCATAAAGATGAAGACTGGATCAAGCCAACGGAAGAAGAACTTGACGAGATAGAGAAAAGTGGTACATGGTCCTTGGTACCTAGACCAGAGCATAAAAATGTCATTGGCACCAAATGGGTGTTTAGAAACAAGCTGAATGAGGATGGCACAGTGATTAGGAATAAAGCCAGACTGGTGTGCAAAGGATATGCTCAAGAAGAAGGAGAAGACTATGGAGAAACCTTTTCTCCTATAGCCAGATTGGAAGGAGTTTGTATGCTTCTTGCATATGCAACTTTTAAGAGGTTCAAAGTATATCAAATGGATGTAAAATCTTCATTCCTAAATGGTGTACTTGAAGAGGAGGTGTATATTGAGCAACCAGATGGGTTTGCCCTATCTGAAGACAGTGACATGGTATGTAGGCTACATAAAGCATTATATGGTCTAAAGAAAGAACCTAGGGCATAGTATGAGTGCCTACATTCCCATCTTGTGAAGATTGGATATGAGAGAACAAGTGAAGATAACAATATCTACTTGAAGTCTGAAGGAGATCAGATCCTGATTTGTGAAGTTTTTGTTGATGACATCATCTTTGGAGGAGATGACAAGATGAGTCATGAGTTTGCTAATGAGATGAAGAAAGAGTTTGAGATGTCACTCATAGGGGAGATTAAGTTCTTCATTGGACTACATATCCAGCAGATGGAAGATGGAATCTTTATCACTCAGTCCAAATATGTCAAAGAGGTATTGAAAACTTTTGGAATGGAAGATAGCAAACCGGTTGGTACATTGATGGTGACCGGTTGCAAATTAACAAGAGAGGATGATTCCACACTGGTTGATGAGAAGGAATACCGATCAATGATTGGTAAGTTGCATTATGTAGTGCATAGCAGACCGGATATTGCACATGCAATTGGCATTACTACAAGGTTCTAGAAGAGTCCAAGAGAATCTCACTTGATTGCAATCAAGCGGATTCTTAGGTATCTGAAGGGAACAGTTGACTATGGATTGTGGTACCCATACAACAATAATTTCAATCTAAAAGTGTTCATAGATGCTGATTGGGTAGGCAATGTGGATGACCAGAAGAGCACAACTGGTGGTGCATTCTTTCTTGGTGGTAGACTAGTCTCATGGATGAGTAAAAAGTAGAGTTGTATCTCTCAGTCTACAACGGAAGCAGAGTATGTTGCAGCTTTCATGAACTGCACTCAGACAATTTGGATGAAGCATGTACTGGAAGGCTTCAAGATCCCTGTATCTGAACTGGTAAGTATATTCTGTGATGACACAAATGCTATCAATATATCAAAGAATCCGGTTTTACATTCTAGAACCAAGCATTTTGAGCTTAAGTATCATTTCTTTTGGGAAAAGGTTCAGAATAAAGAAATTGCATTGGAGCATGTGTCTAGTAAGGAGCAGTTAGCAGACATATTCACCAAGCCTCTCCCAAAGACAACATTTGTGCATTTGAGAGGTGAATTAGGGGTATTGCCCCTTCAGGAGGTGAACTAAAAGTAATTGTTCCACATCAGTCAAGTACTGGAAAGACAAATTTTGGTTGATTGATGTGTTGAAGGATGATACTCCTCAGGGGGAGCAGCATGATGGAATAGAGATACTTGTACCTCCACTTTGGCATTGTTGTCAAAGGGGGAGAAGGAATGAAGCGGAAAAGATATCTACAACAAACAGGGGAGAAGGAGTGAAGCAGAGAGATATCTTTGTATATTGCCATCAATGCCAAAGGGGGAGATTGTTGGCATTATGTGAACTGACATGAAGACATAATGATATTGAATGTTGTCATTGATGTTAATATGAGACATGGTGTGAACTGGCACATGTGATAGGTGAAGAGAGAGAGGAACCGACATATGTATGAACCGATTTATATGCCAAAGTGAAGTGGCATATTTGTTCAAGGTGAACCGACATATGTATGAACCGGTTTATATGCCAAAGTGAAGTGGCATATTTGTTCAAGGTGAACCGACATATGTATGAACCGATTTATATGCCAAAGTGAAGCGGCATATTTGTTCAAGGTGTATCAACATTTAGTAATGGGAACTAACACATGGAAGCATTGTATGACTACTGGTTGGTAGGTAGCTTCCACTTCAAGGTTTCCGATTGGAGTACCTCAAGTCTGTGTGACTCAATCAGTGATCTTTGTGTGATGAGTTTGCAGTATGATGGAGGATGGATCATGTTGCGATGTAAGCTCTGTGCGCGTGAAGGATCTTGCATGAAGATGACTATTCCTATCTACCTCGGGAATGTGCGAAGTCTGTCAAATGGTGATAACGCACACATGGGTTATCAGCCGCCATGAGATCGGTGGATAATGGATGATGGAGAATGTCTTGAGGTCAATTCAAGATTGTTGCATTTAATGCAGTATGATTAAATGGTCAGGATCAAACCGTTTGAATTTCTTAACCTAACAGGTTTAGGGTTTTTGCTACTAACCTATATGTTTCCTATAAGGTTGATGTTGTGTTTCTTTCTGAGGTTGTTGGCAAAATTTGTGAGTGTGTATCCAAGGGAAGTGATACGTAATTCTTGCCAGACCAAAGGAGAGAAGTGATACCTGGAAAGTGAATGTGCAGAAGCTAAAGAGGAGCCTAAACGGATCTGCATTAGCATTGAATATTGTTAACAGATCATTGTAATACCTATTGATCTCTAACCACTTCTACAGTTGTAAAATCCCCTAACAGGGTAGCCTCAACTAGCTTGATTCAAAATCCCTTAAATCGAGCGGTCTTTACCGGCTTGATTCAAATCCCTTAACCGGGTAACTCGAAGCTAATGAGTTCTGAGAAGCTATAGAACTTAGGAAATCCTTTCAGCTATTGAGTTCTTGAAATCCTCTAACAAGGTGACCCTATCGGGTTTAACCCTTAATCAGGTATCCCTTAACCGGGTGATCCCTAACAGGATCGGTTCCTACCAAAACCTATTGTAATGTCCTTAACCGGACAAGGCTCCTAACAGAGCGGACTTCTATAGAGTTCAAAAAGAAGCTTGTGGGTATTCATCCCCACTGTGGTTTTTCCCTGTTGGGTTTCCACGTGAAAAATATGTGTCATGTGAAATGCTTTTGTCTTGTGATGCTTTGTTTTACCTGTTAAGCATATGAAGGTTCTGTGTTTTATGCCTATCTATAAAACATATTGAACTCACTATTGTGAAGATCTGATGATTAAGTTTACCTGTTTATGCATGAGAATATAGTGATATTGTAGTATTGAGCTAAGAGGGAAGCTTATTGAGTGACCGGTTCATGACTGATTGAGTTGTACTAGATATTACCAGTTGCACTCTATTTTACCAGTATCCCTATTTGTTAGTATTTGGAGTTTTTGTTGTCAAACTGGTTTTGGACTATATTTGTGTTTGTACTAATTCACCCCCCCTTCTCAGTACTGGTTTGGTACTTGTGGTTCATCATTGAGTTATCAAAACATTGTATACATGCTCTCGAGCATTTTCAAGCCTATAAAAAAACTCTGCAATGAAGCTATAATGATAAGGTTATTCAATTTTTTTTTGTGGGTGATCTAGTGCCTTATGAGAATTAACGTAATGTGAATGCTTTACCAAGTGAAAAATGAAAGTGTAGTCTAAATTGGCTTGGACCATACATTATAATAGATGCCTATGGATTTGGTGCTTGCAAGTTAGAAGATATGCAAGGTACACCTCTTAAGGAACCCATAAATGCTATGTATCTTTATAGATTTATACTTAATCTTTTTCCTTTCTTTATTTCCTTTCTTCTCCTTTTCTCATCCTCATTGAATGGTATGCTAGCATGTCTTCCTTAGAGCATGTTATATTGGATAGTTTTGTTATATAATATACATTACTTCATTCTTAACAAATTCAATTGCTTTGGATTCATTATGTATTTTCTTATGAATTTACATTTCTTTATGGTAGCTTATCATTCAATTTTTCTATGTTAGATTACATCATGGTGTGTTTTATTAAGACTTATTTTAATTAAATCACATTGGCATCTCATTTAACATAGATACGTAATATCATCGATGATAATATTCAATTAAACACTTACATTGCTTTGTAAATCACACATGTATTAATTTAGCCATGAGGACATTGAGAAATCAATCACATGAGCATTAAATTAGATATACATGTTGTAATGGTGTAAAATTAGGGTTAGGGTTAAACTAAGATAATGAAACTGGACTAAACAACCTAATTAACCATCACATTAAGGAGGAGAGTAATCTAATAGATATAGCCTCGATAAACCAATATTTTGATTAGATTCTAAGCTCCTTTGATAGGGCTCTATCCTCAAATTGAATTGAATTGAATTGTTGATTATTAGGGCAAGATAATAAACTATTGAACTGATATGATAGAAACAATGAGCTAAAAAATTCATATGGAGCCAACAACCTATATTTGAGTAGAAGAATATTTTTTGGATATGTTCCTAGAAGTTTAGCCTAATTTTTCAGGACTAGGTAATATCAATTCACCATGATCCTCCAAATTTGTTACCATTGAAAGTTGAACCTATTCATCTATGTGAATCCTATCGATCCTACTTATTACATCTTTTTACTTGTTTTTGAACATAATGAAAAGGAGAAATATGTTGGGAATAGGGGTTTGCCTTAAGTCAAACCTCGGTTTTGAAATTAACCATGAAATTGAATTGAAAATGTAAATCAAAGAGTGTAGTAAAATACTTTCCTTTCGAGGGAAAGGCTTAAAATGAATGAAACACTAATGATATACATTTAATTAAAAAAAAAATTCCAAAAAGGAATTAGGGGTAATTAGGGTTTCATATAGGTTGTCCTCGTAAAACATAAAATATGAATGTCATCTCCAATGCTTGAATTTTGCCTTCACTTTTGCTCCAATGCTTGATATAATACTGATTGCTTGCTCACTTAAATGTAGGATCTCAATTTTTCTCCCTTGAGTTGATTCAGAATTGAATTAGCATTAAAATGAGAGGGGTAGACCTCCTTTTATACTTGCTTGTCTAAAACCTGATTGAATTTCTCCAACAAGTCGACACAAGGCTAGATTTACTACTCGTGAAAGGTGATTATTAGAGGGAGGCAATTTGGGGCTAATTAGGAGGCCTAGGGTATATACACCTTGGTCTTGATTTAGGACTAGGGCATGGTACTTTCTAGTCTCGATTTGGGACTAGTGCATGGTATGTACTAGTCCTACAAACCAGTACTTCCGAATTGAGGGCTAAGCTAGAAATTTGGTGAAAATGTGAGGTAAATGAGTGGTGTGACTAGAATCATTATTGCAATTAGGCCTTGGAGGAAAATATGCCAAAGTGAGGCTTGAGTGAGGACAAAATTCTAGGAGAGTACAATTTAGGATGCTACATTTAGCTTCCACTTTAGTGGGATTATGAGACTAGGCATTCTAACGGTAAAGTACACAGGTATGCATTTAAAATTTTCACCAAGATATTAAACAAACAAGACATAATAATCTCCTAGGGACTTTGGGATCTTACTACTCTAATATCAAGATAAAAGGGACATCATAAGAAAGAGGAAAGAGAGAGAGAACATGACTAATAGCCTAGTAAAGTTTCCTTACTATGAGTTATGAAAAAGAAAAATACCAAATTACAAAGCAAAAGGCTCAGTTTGCAAAGTAAGTTTAGTATCGAACCATGCAATGGTGTGTGCATAAAGTGTAACATTAAGAAAAGTGTATGCCCCCATGACAAATATATTTCATATGCCTTATCAGGAGCAATTTCTTTAAGGTAGCATGCATCTAAAAGACAAGCACATTACTGTAACGGTGAAGAATTTGAGGGTTTCCACAATTATATATATGAAAACTACTATTATTTACTTAGGGACTACTAATTTAAAAGAGGGGTTAACCTAATAGATCTAACTATAAATTAGGAAGAATAGGACTAATAATCCTTATTAGGTTTACTATATTTGAATTGGTTTCCCTAGATTTTAAGTTTAATTGTAAAATGTTGAAATTGAAGTAAAAAACACTTAAACACTAAGCTATAGTCATTGGATCAAGCCACAAGCCTAGATCTAAGGAATGCAAGTGTATTCAGATTTGTTCCCAAAAGGAGCTCTTGAAATGTTGGTATTGGTAATACCCATCACACTGGTCCTTCACACTTTTTCTCGTCCAAAGGGCTATTTATCACTATAAATAAAGCTAGTCCTGAAGATTGCAGCTCCGTACCTACTTCCTACACATAGAAAAGAAGGGGAAATAGGTTGGAAAAAGGGGTTTTCCTACTTGTCAAACCCCAATTTATGAATTAACCTTGAATGAAATATTTCCAATATTGAAATAAACAATGGCAATATATACCTTAGATCTGCAATGACCAATAATGATACTTTTCTTCTTGAATGTAATCACATATGATGTATGAACTAGAATGAACATGACAAAACCTAATCACACACACATGCTTGCATATGAATGATGTAATTTTTCTCCATAATGGTTGAATGATGAGTCTGCAGCCTTGAAGATCTTTAAAATGCTTGATGGAAACTTCATGGATGCCTTAGGTTGAATGTAGATGAGTACTTATGATGCTCAGATGAAATTAAGTTGATCAAATATCTTTATATATGATATCCTAGGTAAATTTACTAATTAGGCCAACCTCCAACGGTCATATATGTTGGCAATTGATACTCAATTGGTTGGTTTCACTATTTTGTCATTGATGGCAACATGGTATTGTATTTCGGCTTCATGTTTTGGTTCAGTTGTGTACTGACAAGCACTTCACAGACACTATACCGGCACCGATACTGGCAGGACAGAAGGATTTCTTTGGTTATCGGCAATGCAAGCCAACATGGTTTAGAAAAGGTTATTGGTATTGAAGGCCAACATCTCTTGGATTTGACATTGGCAATTGGTTTTAATATTTATGCATTTATGTTATCTGGTTGACATGTAATTTGATATTGTATATATCTTTGTAAGCCGACATAAGTGTTGGCGTAAATAATTATTCATGCTGGATATTATTACACCTTACTTAAGTTTACTTAGGAAATGCATTTAATAGTAGTTTGGGTATGAGACACTTGGGTGTTTGAGCCACATTGGGATAGTGTGTGTAGGAGAATTTCCACCTTTTATGGTGTGATCTTGTTACTACTTTATCATATCCACTTATTGTGGATTGATAATTCCATCGTCGAGGGGTGATCCACCTCATGTGGAATATTTTATTTTTTCTCCTACCTACCACACCTATTTCCTACCTACCCTTGTTTCTTATTGAGCCACATGTCATGTGTGTGTGCTCACATATCCATATAGCCTTGCCTATATATGAAAGCTCATATTCATTGTATGCAACTATTGAAAAACCATTTTTTTATATATTGATGAGAATACAATTTATTCTTGTCCTGTATTTTGTCTCTCTATTTGTACATTTCATTGAGCTCTTGATCTTGGAAAAATCTCACATGGTATCAGAGCCATTAGAGCGTCATTGATTCATCTTTGAGAGGCATTATTGTGACGTCAAGATGCAGATCTAAGGAGTAGCATCTTTTGGAGGCATCCTAGACCAAATCTGACCTTGCAATTGTGTTTGGGTGGCTATTTCCATGAATTGTGAGTATAAATTTGGCTTATTTTGGTGAAAGTCAAATTTCAGGCTTGGAGGAAAAATTTTGCCCAATTTGGGAGGTACGGTACAGATTTCAAAATTTTAAAAATAAAAGAAAAAGCAATTTTAAAATCAAATCCACAGAAATTTTTTCTTTATTGGAAAAGTTTTTTTGAAAATAAAATAAAATTAAAAATAATATTTTGTTTACAGGGTACCCTGCCCCTACCACCCGTACTGCCAAACCCTGCAGTTTTTGCATGGATCGTACATCATTCTGTCAGTGAGATTCATTGTGCAGGGGCCGTACTCAACTTTCTGGCCACCTACATGCAGGCTCCCACCTTACCTGATGCCCTGCAGTCTTCCTTCCGACTCCCTGGTGCCGAGATCTTCTGGTTGCCTATTCCCGACTTCCGTAGCTCCGCCAACTCTCTACCCCGTCGACCTCGCCTATGTGTTCCGGTCACTAGCTAGTTCTCCTCTACCCATGGTTTCCGCCCATTGACTACCATGTTCTCCTAGCGACCTCCCCACCCGGGTGCCTTCCCACCGACCACTGACTTCCCACCGGCTACCTTCCCGCCGAGCTGGCCCGCCATCCGCCATCGTGGTAGCCCAGTCACCTTCTAACCACCACATCAACATCGACTACCTAGTCAGATGGACCCTTCACAGACCTATCCAGTTAGCAGTCCAGTTGGCTTCCAAATCATTAGCACACGTCATCATCCACCTCAACATTTTTCGTACTGCCATGTCAGCCATTTTAGCTAATCAGACTCTGCCACATGTCAGTCCGTACTGTACGGATGCCTAGTCAGCAAGGAGGTGAAGTTTTCACAACGGTCATATGACCGTCAAATTTAACCTTATGTTTTGTTGACATCATCATTTTTTTGAAAAATTGAAATATCAATTTTTGGTGACTGTACCTCTCCAATCCTCGTTTCTACAACTTCTGGGACTCCATTTGGGCTCATACGAACTCCTTTTCAGGTGCTATTTTTTTTGAAAGTGCATAATTTTTTGTCTACTCTCATCATATGCTATCATTTTGCAGTGATTTTGGGTAGAATTTATACTTTCAACATATGGTCTTTTTGGCCAATTTGGCAATTGTATTGCATAGATCTATCTTGTTGGTCTTTTGCATTGTAGTTCTCAGCCTATTGGGGTAGTTGTAAAATAAAATCAAAAGTCCACCTTGCCATTATTTGCAAGTGGCCTATTGTACACGCACTACATATAAAGTGCCAAAATCATCATTTTGAGGGGGGGTACTTTGATTGAGTGAATTTGGGGGATGTATCTTGTGCTTTTGTGATCTTGTGTTCTTTCCATTTTTCTGCTATGGGTTCTCCTAAGTTTACTCTATTAACTCCTCATAATTATGCTACTTGGAAAATTGATGCATGGAATAAACTTATGGAAAAAGGTCTAACTCATTATATTGATGGAACTCTTGTTGCTCCTACCGATCCTAAGGCTGATCTTGTTGGTCACTTGGATTGGCTCACTAAAAAATCATGGCAATTGGTACCTTAAGAAAGTATGTATCAAAGGATCTAATTTTTCATATTGAGAAATGTACTCTAATAAAGGATGCTTGGCAAAAGTTTCAAGACTTGTATGATCAAGTTGATGAGATTAGGGGATATCATATTGATAGTGATCTCACCATGTTAAATCCCAAGAAATTTGATACTATACAAGATTATGTCACTAAGGCAAAAGAGTTGAGGGCACAACTCAAGGATTGTGGCATTGATAAGAAGGATACTCAATTTATCTTCAACTTGATGGGCAAACTTCCACAAAAATATGCAGCAATTATTTCTAGTTTCCAAACCCATAGGATGACAATGGGTTCAAGCTACACAATGCCTACATTTGATGCTTTCGCTGAAATGTTGATGATAACAAACTAAGTTGATAAGCATGGGCATTCTTAAGGCTTCTAAGTCTCAAGCATTAGTGGCAAATCAAGGGAACAAAGGAAATCAAGGAAAGGAAAACTCAAATATGAAGAAATGGTATTCAAAGCCTAAGGACAAAGCATGACCTTCTCCATAATAAGGAGATTCATCCTCTTCCAAGAGGGACAATTCACCAAAGAGGGAGAGACCTACTTGTGCCTATTGTAAAAATTTTGGTCATGAGGAGCATTGTTGCCATTCTAAGAATATTGATAAGCTCACACACATCCTCAAAAATCACAACATTGATTTGCCTAATGTATATAAGAGGGATGATTCATCAACTTCCACTTCTACACATTCAAAAGGGAAAGGGAAAGCATTCATGGCTTCCACAAGTGGAAAGACTCACTCTTTTGGGACAAGAAAAGGAAAGATCTTTGTGCTACTACAAGTCATGATTACAGGAGATGGCTTCTATATTCAAGAGCTTCTCATCATATGGCATCTTTGTAGTCTATGTTCTCTTCATTTGAGACTTGCACCATGCCACAAATTTTGATGGGAAATCATACATACATGGATGTGATTGGGAAAGGATCTATTGCCATTGGGGATAACTCCTTCAATGATGTGTTGTGTGTACCCCATTAGAGACTTGGAGACTAGAGCTATCATTGCAACTGGGGTGGTTGATCATGCATCTTGCTTATACTCCTTTTCAGATTTTGTTGATGATGATGATTTTACATATGATGATTCTACACATGATGATCACACTTTTTGTGATGATTCAGATTTTGAGGAGAACTTTGGGTACTTGAACTTGGGGATTCTCACATGTGACCCCATTCTTCAACCTTGTGTTTCATCCCCTCTTATTGATATCAGATCACCTATTGCACCAGATGATTTGGATAGTGCGACAGTTTTTCCTTCATGTGATTCAGTGTAGCAGGATATTTCATGTCTTCTAGCTTCAGTTTCATTGGATGAGTACTTGACAGACATTGCAAGTTTGTTTGTGGAATCCTACATTGCAGATTTGGGAGACATCATTGATGATATTCATCTTCTCTTTGATGAAGATGATCCTTCTTTGATTGTTGCGAGGGAACACGTTGACCCTCTTGTTCATTCTCTACATGATCATTCTTTTGAGGTTGACATGATTGTAGATACTTATGTATAGGAGTTGGAGGGGGTCTCTTTATCTTTTGAGGAGACATGTGAGTCTTTGTCTATTATTCTACATTGTTCTCCACTAGATCTTTGAGTGCCTTTTTCAGCAGTGTGGAGCATTTTACCACCTTTGGAGGGATTATCTTTCAACATCGACATCAGGACACTTGAGCATTTTTTCAGAGACTTCATTCATCATTAGTTTTTTTCATACATCTTCCCTTCATGATTGGGGAGACTTCATGGATACACCTTTGGTTTTGTTTCTTCCTAAGGAGAGGAATGTTGTTCAATGTTCATGGAGCAGTTTCTTCATACATTATCGAGCTTCGATCATTGGTACAGATTCCACATTGCAAGGGGGCTACCTAGCTTCTCTTCTTCTCTCATATGGGGTGGGGGGGGGGACTTTTTCCTCACATAGGGTTTTGTTCCTCACATTCTTCTATGAGAGTTCTCTTGTATAATTTTCATCTCTCTTTTGGGGGAGGGTTTTTTCCCATTGGGTTTTTTTCTCTTTCCCCACTTTGTGAGAGATTTCATTGCATTGGTTTGCATGCATTTGCATTTGTACATGGGTACCTAACATGGCCTTTTATTTGGGACCCATCTTGCATTGCTTAGTTGTATTGTAGACTTAAGTGCATTCCCCTAAGTTGCACTTAAGGGGGGGTGTTGGTGTAAATAATTATTTATGTTGGATATTATCACACCTTACTTAAGTTTACTTAGGAAATGCATTTCATAATAGTTTGGGTATGAGACACTTGGGTGTTTGTGCCACATTGGGATAGTGTGTGTAGGATAATTTCCACCTTTTATGGTGTGATCTTGGTACTACTTTATCATATCCACTTATTGTGGATTGATAATTCCACCGTCGGTGGGTGATCCACCTCATGTGAAATATTTTATTGTTTCTCCTACCTACCACACCTATTTCTTACCTACCATTATTTCTTATTGAGCCACATGTCATGTTTGTGTGCTCACATATCCATATAGCCTTGCCTATATATGAAGGCTCATACTCATTGTATGCAACTATTGAACGACCATTTTTTATCTATTGATGAGAATACAGTTTATGTTGGCATTTTGCATAGAGATTGCATCAATGATATGTTGTCATTGATGTCAATTGAACTAGTAATGGTATTCATATTATTGATGTTGGCATTTTGATGATGTTGTGATTGTCATTGATGGACACATGCTTGTTTTATGATCACTTCCTTATGTATGAGTTATGCTCAACCAGTAATTGTTCCAACCGGTATTATGTATTATAGTCTTTAGACTATCGGTGTTTTGCAAAAGGTGTTTACCGGTCACAAACTGACTGAAGACCCAAAGTGGTATGAAGACCTCAAGCGGTTCGAGGATCCCAAAGCAGTATAGAGGAACAAAGCAGTAGTTAAAATTTTTCTATTCTTTATTGTGACAACCTATAATTGGTAAAATGTATGAACCAGTAATCGGTAATGAACCGGTATTTCTGTGATGAGTTTTATCCACTGACACTTTGGCGGTGATTTTGTGTCATGTTACCAAATATGTCTAGATGCACTGAACCTAGGAACTTGTAATGTAATCCTCTTGGACCGACATGAAATCAAACTCCTTATAAGGACATCATGTCTAGGGTTTTAGAAAATGATGAGAGTTTTGTATGTGCGATTATAGAAGAGAAGATTAGGTCTATGTGAAGAAACAGAGTGTGGAGATATTGAAGACTGAAGTAATGCTAATGTGCATTAACAATGAGCTATCAAGGATCTAACCAAGAATAATGTGCTAGTATCTAGATCATCTACTTGTTGATTACTCATATCTTTGACAAGACTGAAACCCTTAATCGGGTAGGCCCAACAAAGCCTTTGTAAATCCTCTAACAAGGTGGTTCACAACTATGAATCTGAAATCCTCTCACAAGGTAGTTTTAACAAGACTTATCTCCTAACAAAGATCTAGATTCCTAATAGGATTTGTTCTAGTGAAGAACATTGTATGACCTTAACCGGTCTGGTTTCTATTCTGCAGATAGTTACTTGTGAGTTTCTGCTCACCGTGGTTTTTCCCATTTGGGTTTACATGTCAAAACCTCTTGTGTTATGTTAATTGTGCTCTTGTAGGTGAATGCTTTATTTTCTATTTGGTTTGCATTTGTCTTAACCAGTTTGTTAGTAAATCTGTTATACTGGTTAACTGCTAAACTATTTAAGAGTTTAAGTTCAGTATTTTTTGGTATACTAATTCACCTCCCCCCCCTTAGTATTCATCAATTGTTGATATTGTTGTTTTTGATATTGGCTAGTAATCAGTAAGAAGAGCTTTGTCGAAGATGTTGTAAACTGGTATGTAAAGTTTGTGAGTTGAACCGGTGAATCAGTGTAAAGGGTTAAACCTTTCTAAGCAATGTAATTGGTAAATCCTATCAGCTGTTAAAACCTAACCGATCAAGTTTGATGGTTTATTATCTAATAAGTGGTAATGATGAAGACACGTGTGATCATTGTATGAGGATATGTTCAAATTAATTTGGCACATTTGTTTTTTTCTAGGGAAGGAGCAAAGTGGATTGCATCTAATGCACAACGCGTGATGATTTACAAATTTCGATGAAGCAGTGATCATGGAGTGGATGGAATTTTCTTGAAGAATGTGAAGAGATCTTCATGATTCTAATGGTCAAGATTGTACCAACTTATTTGTAATCTCGATGATGAGAATTAGGTTTTTGTTGTGTTACCTACCTAATTGATTTGTATTTAAGGTCGATGAAATTGTTTGTAAAGGTTGTTGGCAACATTGATTGAAACTAGTTGAGTGTGTAGTTGCCTAACTGGTGAATGGATCTGCACTTTGAGTGAAGGCAGATTGAAGCTTAGAAGGATATGATCAAGTAAATGTAGTGCTACTCAAATAGATCAAGAAAACTTGTTGTTTTCTAAAAATTACAGTAGAAGTGAAATCCCTTAACCGGGTAAGCTCTAACAAGCTTGGTTACTCATTAAATCCTCTAACAAGGTGGTCCATTAGCTTGGATTCTTAAATCCTCCAGCAAGGTTACTCCTAACAGGGTATTGTGCTTTTCATCAAGGCATATTTGTAAATCCCTTAACCAGGTGATTCCTAACTGGAATTAGTTCTTAACAGGACTTATTGTAAAGATTTAACAAGCTTGGCTCCTAACAGGGCAAACTTTAGAAGAGTTTAGATAGCTACCCTTGCGAGTCTCATCTCACTATGGTTTTTACCTATTTGGGTTTTCAACATATAAACATTTGTGTCAAGTGGTGAATGCTTTTGTGGTTGTGATCTTATTTGTTGATTTGGTTAACTTCTGATAAGGCATGATAAGTAGAAGCATTGAGAGATGAATATCTTGGGTTATGATTAAGCATTGTTGATGTTTACAAGATTGAAGTTGCTTACTGTTGAGTTGTCATAACAGTTAAACTAGTTGATGTTAAGTATTCTTATGAATATTGATCTTGACTGAGATATATTTACTTTGTTTGACTGAGTTTGAGTTTGGGAACTTTATATCAGTTTTTCAATATACTGATTCACCCCCCCCTCTCAGTATTCTACCAGATACTTATTCTTTCATGATACCATCAATTGGTATTAGAGCGTCTCAGGTCCTCTTAATGTAAAAGCCTAACAACTTGAGGAAAAGATCTTGTAGATCATGATGAAGAAAGAAGGTTCAAAGTTCAACAAAGATAACTATAGAATATGGAGTGATAGAATGAAGACTTATATTAAGAGTCTTGGTAGTTAGTATTGGGATCATATAAAAAATAAGTATATTACACCTACTGGACCCCTGACTGATGATCAGAAGAAAGAACAACCAGAAAATCACCAACATTAGAGGCTATTATTAGTTCCCTGTCTGATGCTGAGTATGTAGATGTTCATGGTCTTGAAATTGCATATGAAGTATGGAAGAAATTAGAAGAGATTTATAGCGGTGATGAACATGTTAAGATTGCCAAAGAGGAGAGTTTAAGAGGAAAATTTGATGACATGAGAATGTTTGAAGGTGAGAATATCGAGCAGTTCAGTCTAAGGATTAAAGAGATAGTTGGTGAGATAAAGAGTGTAGGAGGGAAAGTGGAAGATGCCATAGTAATTAGTAAGGTATTAAGAACCCTACCACCGGTCTATGCTATTAGAGTTGCAGCTATTTAGGAGATGAAATCCAATGACAAGACAAAGGTACCTCTTGACTTTATTATTGGCAAACTTACTACTTTTGAACTAAATGGCTATGATGGTAGTGTAAGGAAATTAGAATCTGCATTCAGAGCTTTTGTCTCTAACCCATCTGTGAGAAAAAATAGAGATACCAACCATAGCTATGAATCTAGATCCAACATAGCTGTTGAAGATGAAGACAACTTAGTGGAACTTGAAGCATTATTGGCAAAACAATTGCCTAGAGGCACTGGTGATTATAGAGGTAAGCTGCCTTTAAAATATTTTGCATGCAACAAGATTGGTCATATAGAAGCAAATTGCCCTAATGGTGAAAATGAATACAAGAGAGACAAATTTAAGAAGTATACGAGTAAAGGCAAGAGAGATTGTCTTGTAGCCACTGACAGTGGTATTACTGATGAAGAATCTAATGATGATGCTAGTGAAGATATTGTGTTTGTAGCTATTAAGGAAGAAATATCATATCAGAAGGCACTAGTATCCATAATGGATAACTCTAATGATTGGATCATTGATAGTTGTTGTTCACATCACATGACTAGTGATCGAAGCAAATTTATTTCCCTGAAGGAATTTGATGGCAGTGTTGTCAAATTTGGCAATGACTCACCTTGCATGGTTAAAGGTAAGGGAGTTATTTCTCTTAATGGGAAGAGCAGTGTTGATGATGTCTATTGGGTTGAAGGCCTAAAGCACGATATTTTAAGTGTGGCACAACTTAATGACAGAGGATACCCATTAGAGTTTAGAAATGGAATGTGCAAAATCTTTGACAACAAAGGTGAATTAATTGTAATCGGGAAACAGACCAGAGGTATTCTATTTCATCTCAATCCTAAAGTTAGAAACTGTTTGATTGCAAAAATAGATGATAGATGGCTAGGTATAGGAGATTTTGTCATATAAATTTTGACAATATTGTTAAAGTAAGAAAGTCTAAGACAATAAGAGGTCTGCCTCAGCTAGACAAACCGGTTAATGCTATTTGTAAAGAATGTCATCTAGGAAAGATACCTTCTTCAACTTCCAAGAGAAAGTCCTTCTCAGCAGAGCACTTGTTAAATTTGGTTCATACAAATCTATATGGACCAATAAGAACAAGAATCATTCAAGGTGACAGAAACTTCATGATCTTCAGTGATGATTGTTCAAGGATGATGTGGGTCATATTCTTGAAGGATAAGAATGAGGCTTTTGGTGAATTCAAGGCATTCAGAGCCTTAGCTAATAAAGAGATTGGCAAAAAGATAAAATGTCTAAGAATAGATTAAGGTGGTGAATTCACTTCTATGGAGTTCACTAAGTATTGTGATGATAATGGTATCAAGCGGCAACTTTCTGAACCAAGGACACCACAACAAAATGGTATAGCAAAGAGAAACAACCAGTCCATGGTTGAAGCTGCTAGGATTATGTTGATACAAGGAAGTGTAGCAAATTTTTTTTGGAAGGAAGTTGTAAGTACAATTGTCTACACAATGAACCAAGTTCTGGTGAAAAGATGTCAGGACAAGACCCCATATGAGTATTGGTATGGGAGATCACCTGATGTTAACTATTTTAAGATATTTGGAAGCAAATGTTTTATTTAAAGAGGTGATTACATAAGCAAGTTTGAAGCTAAGAGTGATGAAGGCATATTTCTTAGCTATTCCACTAAGAGTAAGGCCTATAAATGCTTCAACAACCGGACATAGAGAATTATTGAGAGTGTTGATGTTCATGTAGATGAATGTCTTGAAGTTACAGAAGGAACCAATTTAGACAAAAAGGATGAAGATCCTTGCATTTTGCTTTTGGAACCTGAAACTTGATGAATCAATGATGAATAGTTAGTGCCAACCATAACTGAGAGGGGGGGGGGGTGAATCAATATTGACAAAAACACTTTTCCTTGAACCGGTTTGACTAAGAACATTGTACTTGAGTGGCAAGCAATATCGCCGATCTAAACCAGATTACTACCAGTTAAACACAGTAAGAATGTGACAGACATAAACCGGTAACTCTTAGCTTTCCACACAATCTAACATCTTATGTCCACTTCACCCATATTCATATACTAGTAATACATCAACAGAAATGTAAAGACTTATTGGTTCAACATGCTTTACCGCTTGATAGAAAATAACAAAGCATCACATGAAAAGCATCACACATAACACATATTTTTCACATGGAAACCCAACTGGGAAAAACCACAGTGGGGATGAATACCCGCAAACTATTCTTTGAACCCTTTTGAAGTCCACTCTGCTAGGAGCCTAGTCTGGTTAAAGACTTTACAATAGGTTCTATTAGGAACCGATCCTGCTAGGGATCACCTAGTTAAGGGATGGTTAAAATACTCGATTAAGGGTCAAACCTTTTTAAAGGTTACCTTGTTAGAGGATTTTAAGAACTCAATAATTTTGAGTCCCCCTGTTAAAGGATTTACAACAAGCCAGTTAAAGCTACCCTATTAAGGGATTTTCCAACAGTTGAAGTGGTTAGAGGTCAACAGGTATTATAATGATCTGGTAACAACACTTCAATGCCAATGTAGATTCGCTTTAGTTCCTTCCTTCTGCAATCACACTCTGTAGATATCTATTCTCTTATCTATTCTAGCAAGAATCACATATCTCTGCACTTAGATGCACACACAACATTTGCCAACAACCTCAACATGAAAATCAACATCGACCTTATAGGAAATATAGGTCGGTAGCATAAACCCTAAACCCTAAACATTTAGGTTAAGAAATTTAGTCGATTCAATCCTAACCGTTGAACATATTGCATTGATTACAACAGTCTTGAACAAATCTCAAGATGTTCTCCAACGTTCGTTCTTCACCGCTTCTTGGAGGCTAATAACCCATCACGCGTTCTCCACCATTTATAGAGACTTTGCACATTCTTAAGGTAGATAGGATCATTCTCCTTCATGCAGGATCCTTCACGCGCACAAGGCTGACGTGGCAACACAATTTGTTCTTCATTACAATCCTAACTCATCACACGATGTCATCAATTGAATCACACAGGCATAGAAAAATTCAACCGGAAACCCTGAAGCTAAGACTACCAACCGGTATTCATACCATATGAAACCTTGATATAAAACATTCCATATACTAGTTCACTTTTTCACATATACTGGCTCACAACATCATACCGGTTATCTTGCAAGTTGCTTACTTCAATATATCAGTTCACTCTTCATCATATTGACATCAATGACAACATACAATATCATCATGTCATCATACTCTACACATATGCCAACAAAACTATTAAATCAAAAACCAGTAAAGCAAATCCTGATGTACTTGTTCAACCAAAACAAATAAATTCAAAGGAAGATGATAATGAAGAAACTAAACCTAAAGAGAATGATCATGTTATTCCTAGGTATGTGAGACTGAATCACAACCTTGAACAAATAATTGGGGATAAGGATGTCGGTGTACTAACTAGAAGGAGAATAAGAGAGAACTCTTGCATGATCTCCACCTTTGAACCTAGAAGTGATAAGGAGGCATTTGGTGATGATCAATGGGTAAAAGCTATGGAGGAGGAGTTGGATCAAATTGAGAAGAACAATACTTGGACCCTGGTATCCCGACCGGTAAAAAATAATGTATAGGTACTAAATGGGTGTTCAAAAATAAACTAAATGAAAATGGTGTTGTAGTTCACAATAAGGCAAGATTAGTATGCAAAAGGTTATGTGCAAGGACAAGGTGAAGATTATGGAGAAACTTTTGCACCAGTAGCAAGACTCGAAGGTGTAATAACATTACTTGCATTTGCAGCTCATAAGAAGTTGAAGGTATACCAGATGGATGTTAAGTCTGCATTCTTGAATGTGATACTAGAAGAAGAGGTTTATATAGAGTAGCCTGATGATTATGCATTGACAGATAGGGAAGACATGGTATGCAAATTGCATAAATATTTGTATGGATTAAAGCAAGCACCCAGAGCATGGTATGAATGGCTTCATACTCATCCGATGAAGATAGGGTTTGCTAGAACTAGTGATGACAACAAAATTTATCTCAAGCCTGAAGGAGATGAAATATTGGTCAGTGAAGTATTTGTAGATGACATTATATTTGGAGCTAATGATGACATGAGTAATTGTTTTGTAGATGAAATGAAGAATGAATTTGAGATATCGTTAGTAGGGGAAATAAAACATTTCACAGGCTTACAGATACAACAAATGAAGAATGGTATTTTCATTACTCAATCCAAGTATGTGAGAGAGGTTTTGAAGACTTTTAGTATGAGTGACTGTAAACTAGTTGGAACCCTAATGGTTACAAGTTGTAAATTGTCCAAGGAAGATGCATCTAAGTCTATAGTTGAAAAGGAATATAGGTCAATGATTGGAAAATTACACTATTGTTCACAGTCGACTGGATATTGCTCATGCAGTTGGTATTGTTGCTAGATTTCAGAAGAATCCAAAGGAGGTACATCTGATGGCAACCAAGAGAATTTTTAGATATCTAAAAGGTACTGTTGACTATGGGTTATGGTATCCATATGGTGCAAATTTTGATTTGAAAGCATACACAGATGTTGATTTGGTAGGAAATATTGATGACCAGAAGAGTACTACTGGTGGAGCATTCTTTCTAGGAGGAAGGCTAGTTTCATGAAGTAGTATAAAGTAGAGTTGTACTTCACAATCTACTGTTGAAGCTGAGTATGTAGTAGCTTTTATGAATTGCACACAAGGTATGTGGATGAGGCACATTTTGGAAGGTTTGAAGATGGAAATCTCATAACCAATAAAGATTTTGTGTGATAATACAAGTGCAATAAACATTTCTAAAAATCCTATTTTGCACGCAAGGACTAAGTACATTGAATTGAAATATCACTTCTTGAGGGAAAAAGTTCAAATTAAAGATGTTATCTTGCAGCATGTTTCTACCAAGGACCAGCTTGCAGATATCTTTACCAAACCTCTGCCTAAGACCACTTTCAAGTATCTTAGAAGTCAATTGGGGGTTGTCCCTCTTCATGAAGTTAGTTGAGCATGATGCTGATTGCATCAGTCCCTGAACCACTTGCAGAATTTTACATGGAGTGATGAAGAAGTGGATGTATTCCACAGGGGGAGCATCAAGTTGCAGAATGATGTTGATGCACAGTGAGAGCAAAATTACATGTTTTACTTTCACTTTGGCATTTCTATCAAAGGGGGAGAAGAATTATGTGTCTAATTAGGTGAACTAGCAACAGGTTGAAGACAAACAAAGCAAGGTGAATACTTGGTAATGTAAACCAAGATTCCTATTCACCAATCTCAGCAGCAATCAGAGGCATTGATATTTGTATTGCCATCAATGCCAAAGGGGGAGATTGTTGGCATTTGTGTAGAGATTGGATTAATAATATGTTGTCATTAATGTCAATTGAATAGGTAATGGTATTCATGTTATTGTTGATATTGTTGTTTTTGATATTGGCTAGTAACCGATAAGAAGAGCTTTGTGGAAGATGTTGTAAACTGGTATGTAAAGTTTGTGAGTTAAACTAGTGAACTGGTGTAAAGGGTTAAACCTTTCTAAGCAATGTAACTGGTAAACCCTATTAGCTGTTAAATCCTAACCAATCAAGTTTGATGGTTTATTATCTGATAAGTGGTAATGATGAAGACACGTGTGATCATTGTATGAGGATATGTTCAAATTGTTTTGGCATGTTTGTTTTTGTCTAGGGAAGGAGCAAAGTGGATTGCATCTAATGCACAACACGTGATGAGTTACAAAGTTTGATGAAGCGGTGATCATGGAGAAGGTGGAATTTTCTTGAAGAATGTGAAGAGATTTTCATGATTTCTAACAGTCAAGATTGTACCGACTTGTTTGTAATCTCGATGATGAGAATTAGGTTTTTTTTTTGTGTTACCGACCTAATTGATTTGTATTTAAGGTCGATGAAGTTGTTTGTAAAGGTTGTTGGCAAGATTGATTGAAACCAGTTGAGTGTGTAGTTGCCTAACCAGTGAATGGATCTGCACTTTGAGTGAAGGCATATTGAAGCTTAGAAGGATTTGATCAAGAAAATGTAGTGCTACTCAGGTAGATCAAGAAAACTTGTTGTTTTCTAACAATTATAGCAGAAGTGAAATCTCTTAACCGGGTAAGCTTTAACAAGCTTGGTTACTCATTAAATCCTCTAACAAGGTGGTCCATTAGCTTGGATTCTTAAATCCTCCAGCAAGGTTACTCCTAATAAGGTATGGTGCTTTTCATCAAGGCATATTTGTAAATCCCTTAACCAGGTGATTCCTAACTGGAATTAGTTCTTAACAGGACTTATTAAAAATCTTTAACAAGCTTGGTCCTAATAGGGCAAACTTCAAAAGAGTTCAGATAGCTATCCTTGTGAGTCTCATCTCACCATGGTTTTTACCTATTTGGGGTTTCCACGTATTGTAATGTCATAAATTGTACACACTTGCTAAAGCAGTACAATTTAACACCTAGTTTAGCACCCGCCTTGGCACAGTTGCATTTTGCATTGCATTTCCCCTTGAGCACTTAATTAATCAAATTAATTAGGTCTAAAGGTTCCATTTCATCATTTTCCACATCATAAAGTCGGGCCCTTTCATTAAAGCGTGCCCCTTTCATTTTATTCTTCCAATACATCACTTAATCAAAAACCCTAATTAGGCCCTATTCTGAGCTTGGGGGCTTGATTTCGGGGGTCAAAACATCTCGAAATCACCTGTAACTTCGGGATTCTCTCTAAAATCATCATATCTGACGGCCTTGAAAATTTGGTGAAAAGTTGTCGGGACCGTGGCGCCCGGAGTGCACACGGTCCCGGACATTTTTCCCAAAATTTTAGGAGCGCGATCCAATCATAAAATAAAGCTTAACCCCAAGAAATTGGTGGGATATTCAATCTCTAGGTCGGCCAAAAGATGAAATTATGACCTAGGGTTTCGTACATAAGAGCTCTCTTTCTTCATTTGAAGGGATCAGAATTTTTGTTTTCAGCAACCTCATATGCAGCGAAAGAGCAGATCTTTGAAGACTTCAACAACTTTCAACATCCCTCTATCAAGCATTTATCAATTCCATTCATCCATTTAGGGCTTGGAAGACATTGAAGAACAATAGGAGATCACCGACTGAAGATTGGCTTGTACTCCTCCCTTGAGGGTTGGGTATGATTTCATGTCTTTGCATAAGCTTCAATATCTCATTTATTCATACTTTAGATCACTTTGCATCTTGATTTGGAGCATTTACATTATCATTAACAAGCAATTAGGGTTTACTTTCTAGGTTGCTCTAGTTTGCTTACTTGCATTTTAGATCTTGCACACACACAAGGTCTGCACACACATTACTTTTACAATACAACTTGGCTATTCGTGGAGGTGGAAATCACCGAAGTGGGGGTTTGACTAACGCAAAACCCTATAAAGCTGCCCAAACATCCCTTTTCAGATATAAGTGCAGGTTTTGAGACTCGAACGACGCCATAGGTTGCAGATCCAGAAAAAGCAGGTCGAGACAGCACCCCACATCAAATTGTAGAGCAGAACACTAGGACAGGGGTGTGGGGTGCCCTGGTCTTGCCAGGACAGGGGCGCTGGGCACCATGGTCCCTGGGACAGAGGCGCTGGGTGCCCTGGTCCTCCTGACAGACAGCATTTCAGACAGTTTTCAGAGTGCAAAACAACAGTTTCAGGTGCAGTTTCGGGTGCAGAATCAGGATAGTGGCACCCGCGCCCCCATCCCGAACATTTCCACTCAGATTTTGACTCTGGGTACGCATTTTCATTCTTGTTTTATCCTTGTGTTTACAGCTTTCCATTGTTTAAGTTCAATTCTGCAATCTTTTTGTTAGGTCGTACTTGCATTTTAGGGTTAGGAATTGAACTTGCATAATCTTACCTTTCAATTACAACAAAGGAATAGAAATCTGAATAGGTAGCCCGTGGCTCTCTCTTTCACAAAAAGAAGTAGCCAATTGTGTGATACCTCTAGGCTCTTTCGTATTCCGTAATGTGTGACAAAAGGTAGGATTAGGGCATGATAACCTAGTCTCGCTTTTTTTCCCCCACACATTTTGGTGAACCCGACGTGAATCTATCATTGCTTCTTCTTGCATTGCATTTGTTAGATCTAGATCTAGATCTAGTGTGTTTTCATTTCATTTTTATTAAAAAGAAAAAAAAAAAGAGTGTGTTTCTTTGCATTGTGTGTTTAAATTTCATGCAATTTTTATTTCAAAATGTCTGACTTTTATTTGCAAAATGTTCATGCTTATGATGATTATTATGAGTATAGCCAAGATGAATTAGATGAAGCTTTAGATGAGTTTTTGAACCCTAAAGATGCCAAACCTTCATTTTACCAAAAACTCATAAACCTTGTTACTATGCCATTTCGTTGTGATGAGAAAGATAAGTTGAATGAGTACTCACAAGGGTACATTCCTATCAACTCTTCCACTAAATCTAGTAACATGGTTGTTTTTAACAATCCCCTCTATGAGGAGATGTCTCCTTTTGAATCAAAAGATAAACCTTTTAATAGATATGATCATGCTTTGTTGGATGATGCTCTTGATGACTTTGTGGCTTTATCGAAATCTCTAAACGAAAACAAAACCTCTAAATTGGTTAACATGATAAACTTGAATGAGCATAAAAAGCCTCTCTTTGAAGTCCAAGGTGCTTATCCTTCTCCCACCTTTCAAGGTCCTAAATCACCTCTCCTTACTGTCCAAGGAGGGTATGGTCATGATTCCTTTTGTACTCCGAATAAACCAATCATCACTGTGCAAGGAAGAAAACTTATAAGTCCTTATAGTTATGCCAAGCAAATAACTAGAGAGAGTTATTAGGCGGTTGCCCATACTTATCATACCAGAAATAATAGGCAGCCTAGTCCTCCTCCTGTTATTCCAGTTTCTCTTCCGAATCCTCAACCAATTCTTCCGCAAGCTCCGCGTATTTCACAAGTTCTTGGCAAGGAATATGATCTCATAGAACAACTTAAAGCTACCCCTGCTAAGATATCCCTTTGGGATTTGATTCAAACTTCTTCCGCTCATCATGGAATGTTACGAGATGCCTTGAAAGATTTGAATGTTCCTCCACCGAATACATCTAGTAATATAGCATCTTTGGTTAAATTCTGTGATGAATCCTAAAGCTCAAATTGTGTTTACCCAAGATGAGTTGCCTACTAGTGAAATCCAACATCAATATGATCCCTTGATGATTGTGGTTATCATGAAAGACACTACTATAAGATGAACACTAGTAGATAATGGCTCTGGTCTTAATGTGTGTAGCATTAATCTTTTGCATAAGATGAATGTGGATACATCCTTAATTGAGCCAGACTCTCGTCCTATTCGAGGCTTTGATAATGTGGCTAAAACTTCATTAGGTACTATCACCTTACCCATCACAGTGGGGCCTGTTACTTTGCCTACTCCTATCCATGTTATGTCGGGAAATCTAACATACAACTTGTTATTAGGGAGACCTTGGATTCATAGTATGCAAGCTGTCCCCTCTACATTGCACAGACAAGTTAAATTTATCTATAACAATAAGACATATACTTTGATAGGTGATACCAATTTTCAAGCTTGTTTGCAAACATCTACTTCCAAAGGGGGTGCCTCTAAGCCGCCCTCGTCTAGTGGCGACTCTTTAAATAAGATACCTATCGGTGAATCCTTACTCTCTGATGATCAAAATTCTTTGGATGAGTCTGGAGCTCCTGAAGAAGATTCTTCTCGACTTGAAACTACACATAAGAAGGATTTTGATCCTGAGAAAGTTCTCGCAGACGACGATTGGGGATCCCTTGATTTTAATCCTACCTTTGTAGGTGAATATAAGGTTCCTTCTAGAGAGCTTAAAGTTGAAGAGAAGGAAGAAGCTAAAAATCAATCAACATTACCTGAGCCTATGAGTAATAACTTTGTGGCCGCTTCTCAAACTTCTTCTCCTCGCACCTCTAATTTCGAAGAGTTTGATTCTTTGTCTTATGAAAAACCGCCTTCTCTGTCTGAAATGGCTGATCATTATAGTTGTGGTTTTCGCATTTTTGCTAAGCATGGGTATCATGGAAATGGATGTGGCGCTCATGAACAAGGAATAAAGGTTCCTCTAGAGAATAATCTTCACAACCATGCCTTTGGACTTGGCTATAATCCCTGTAAGCGCACTAAAGCTTCTAGAAGACCCTGTATTAGTGTTAATGCTATTTCTACCTCTCTATCAATGCAACACCCTGAGTACATTGATGGGGATCCTTTGTGTGCTTGTGCTTTTGATGTTTTCCCTACCGATGATGCTTTAGCTGAATTTTTAGGAGCATATGATACTCTTCCTTGTTATCATCACAATAGGGGACTACCTTATTGTTTGAACACTGAAGCCTATTTTGGAAAAGAGACGGATAACGATGAGATTGTGAAAGAATTCCCTCAGCTAAAGGATACTCCTCAACAAAGTAATCTTCTCATAAGTGACACCACTAATGTTAAGATGGATCCTTGCAATGAAGAAAAAGTTATTAAAATTGGAAAATGTTTGGATGAAGAGGAGCAAAAACAATATGAAGATTTATTGCATGAATTCCCCAAGATCTTTGCTTGGACATACTCTGACATGCCTGGTATAGATCCTAAGATTGTTACTCATAATATTGTCTTAGTCCCTGATGCTAAGCCCGTGAAACAAAAGATTCAAAAAATGAATCCTAAGGTGGCTCTGCTTGTTAAGGCTGAGATTGAAAAGTTATTGTAGGCTGGATTTATCCGCCCTATTGATTATTCCCCATGGATTTCAAATATTGTCGCTGTGGCTAAACTAGATAATAAAATAAGAATGTGTACCGATTTCCAAGATTTAAATAAGGCTTCTTTAAAAGATGATTTCCCTCTTCCAAACATTGACATGATAGTTGATTCTACGGCAGGACATGCCTTGTTATCCTTCATGGATGGCTTTTCAGGATACAATCAAATTTTCATTAACCCTCAAGATCAATTCAAAACCGCTTTCACCACTCCTTGGGGTACGTTTTGTTGGATAATGATGCCTTTCGGACTTAAAAATGCCAGTGCAACTTATCAACAAGCGATGACCCTTATCTTTCACGATTACATGCATAAGATTTTAGAAGACTATGTTGATGATGTTTTAGCCAAATCCATTCTTCGCATAGATCATATTAAGATCCTTCGTCAAATCTTTGAAAGGATTCATAAATATCACATGCGCTTGAATCCCCAAAAATGTGTTTTGGGTGTGGATAGTGGAAAACTATTAGGATTCATAGTTTCGCATCGTGGGATTGAGGTGGATACTAAGAAAATAGATGCTATTGTCAACATGCCACCTCCTAGAAATGTGTCTCAACTCAAAAGATTACAAGGAAAAATTCAAGCTATTCGTAGGTTTGTATCTCAACTTGCGGATCGTACTTTTCCTTTCACTCAACTTCTCAAAAAGAATATCACTTTTCAATGGAATGAGGATTGTCAGCAAGCATTTGAAGATTTAAAAATGTATTTGGCTAATCCTCCTATCCTTCGACCGGCTGAACCTTCTCAACCCTTCCTTCTTTATACAGTGGCTTCCTCTCATGCTCTTGCAGCATTATTGGCACAACATGATAAAGATGGTAAGGAGTGTCCGGTTTATTATATAAGTCATACCTTACTCGATTATGAGACCCGATATTTTGTGATAGAAAGACAATGCTTGGCCTTGGTGTTTGTGACTCAGAAATTGAGACATTATCTCTTAAATTCAGAAGTCTGCGTCATGGTAAAGTTTGATCCGTTGAAGCATCTTTTCTCTAAAACTGATTTATCAAGACGCCTAGCTAAGTGGGTTATGATGTTAACTGAATTTGACCTTAAATTTGTTTCACAAAGAGCAATTAAAGGGCAAGCATTGATTGATCACTTAGTTGAGGCCCCTTCACCTTTCTCCTTCCCTAACCCTGAGTCTTTTCCTGATGATTTCATCCTTTGTACAGAGAAAGATGAAACTTGGGAGTTATACTTTGATGGCTCTAAGTGTCGTACGGGATCGGGGGCAGGTGTTGTTCTGATTTCTCCTACAAAGAAGTCCATTCCCTTATCTTACCATCTCAATTTCTTATGTACCAATAACATTGTTGAGTATGAGGCTCTTATAGCAGGAATAAAGGCAGCCTTAGCTTTGAATATAAAACACATACACATTTTTGGAGATTCTCAACTGATTATAAGACAAGTAACAGGACTGTATCAAGCAAAACAAGACAAGTTATCACAATATAAAGACCTTGCTATCTCTTTGTTACAAAAATTTGATTCTTACACCATAGAACCTGTTCCTCGAAAAGATAATCGACATGCGGACGCAATGGCATGTGTGGCTTCTCTTGTATCTTTAGAGGACCCTGTGGTTGATCTTAAATTTGTTATTCACAACCTTACTTCTCCAGCTATTGTAGATGATTCTAGCCTAGTGACATGTTGCGATTTCATAGACTCAGATGAATGGTACTCACATATCGTAAGATACTTGACTGATGGTACCTTTCCTGATTCCACCAATAGGAACACCAGGGCTAGAGTTCGCAAGTTGTCTGCTAGGTATATCATTCTTTCTAATGTTCTTTACCGAAGGGGTTATAACGGTCTTCTCCTTCGCTGTCTTAACAAATCAGAAATCCCTATTGCTCTTGAAGAGGCACATTCGGGTTCCTGTGGGGGGCATTTTGGAGGTAAATCCTTGGTTCAAAGATTACTTTGTATGGGATATTATTGGCAAACTATGCAGCAGGATTCTTTTTCATTTGTTAAGAAATGTCATCAATGGCAACAACACAATAATTTGATTCATGCTCCTGCCCAAGAACTCCGTTCTCAGGTAGCTTCTTGGCCTTTTTCTGCATGGGGGTTGGATCTCATCGGTAAAATCTCTCCTCCTTCATCTCAAGGACATGTTTTCATTATAACCACAACAGATTACTTTACAAAGTGGGTAGAAGCTGTTCCTCTTCGCTCCACTACAGCTTAAGTGATTTTTCGATTTCTTCTAGAAAACATTATTTCTCGATTTGGAATACCTTCCACTATAATCTCTGATAATGGGACATCCTTTAAAAACAAAGACGTGAAGCAATTCCTCGAGAAATATCATATCAAACATCGATTTTCTACACCATACTATCCTCAATCAAATGGTCAAGCCGAATCATCCAATAAAATAATCGAACAAATTCTTCGCAAAACTGTGAATAAGCATGGTAAGGATTGGAGTACTCAGCTAATCTATGCTCTTTGGGCCTACCGAATGAGTGTACAAATTGCCACGGGAACTACTCCTTATAATCTTGTTTATGGTGCTGATGCTATTATGCCTTTAGAATTAGAGATTCCATCACTTAGAGTTTCTCTCAAGGGTATAATAGATGATGAGTCCTATAGAGAACAAAGACTTCAACAGCTTGAGATGCTTGATGCACAGCGTATAAATGCTCTTGATCATATTCAAGCATATCACAAAACTCTACAACGAAACTATAATGATAAGGTTATTCAACGTTCCTTCTCAGTGGGTGACTTAGTGCTCTATGAGAATCAGCGCAATGTGAATGCCTTACCTGAAGAAAAGGGAAAATTCAGTCTTAATTGGCTTGGACCATATATCGTTATTGAAGATTATGGATCAGGTGCTTACAAAATAGCGGATGTAGACGGTATGCCTCTTAAAGATGCTATAAACGCTATGCACTTGCGTAGATACTATGCTTAATTCCTCATTCCTTATCATTTATCTATTTCCTTTCTCACTTTTTCAAAATTGGATAATATGTTAACATATCCTTGTTAGAGGAAATAGAATTAAATGATGTCTTGTTTAATCTATATTACTTCGTTCCCGACAAGAATGTTTCTTTACTTTATGGTTTGTCTTGAATTCATTTATGTAAATTAAAAAAGATTTACATTTTCATTATGTTGACATATTATACAATGTTTTTATGTGTTAAGTTGAATCATGTCATGTTGTGTTTAAATTCAAATTAAATCACATTGGTTATATGATTCGTAGGCTTAATACATACTTTCTTCCTTATCATCAATGTAGTACTTGATTAAATATTTTAATTAAGTCACACATGTATCAATTTAATCATGGCGCATTGAGAAATCAAACACATGGAAATTAAATTCAGAACATACATGTACATCTACCAAATGTATTAACTTTAATCACAATACACATTGTTTAGGCATTAAAGATAACACGTTTGAAACAAAGAAGCATGTATATATATATATATATATATATATATATATGTGGATCAATATACAAAGGTAGGTCACTACACATCCAAAATGTGACCTACCCTACATCATAAAATCATCTCCTATCCCTAGGGCTGGTGGCTGGAGAGTGACGACTAGATGCTCCCTCCTGATCCAGCCGTGCAGGTGGACCCATGGGGGTATACCGTGATATAGATGGTGAATGGCTCTGAGAGGAACTCCTACGATCCCTATCCATAAGGATAGTGCGATACGAGATAGCCTCGGCCTGAGCTACTGCTAGATCACGTTGTGCTCGCTGAAGGTCCTCTGATAGAGCCCGCTCTCTCTCCCTCCATATCTCTACCTGTACTCGAAATGGGGAAAACAAATCATCATGCTGACCCGCGTTCCCTTGAGGTCTATAAGCAACCTGTGAGGAACTAGGGATCTGCACTGTCGTAGAGATATCTGTCACTGCTTGCTGGATCAAGGAGAGCCACTCCTGCACATTAGCTGTAGCAGTAGAACAGATTTTGTGTTAATACCATTTTATATCATCAAAACATCAATCAATCAATCAATTTAAACTTACTATACCTGGATCCCCCTCACGCCAGTAGGGATCGTGATATGGTAGCATCTGTGACTGGGAACTACTAGGCTCCCCACGCTTGAATGATCTATGTGCGATAGGTGCAGGTCTTCGTAGTGCCTCGTGTTCCCCATCTTGGGGAATAATGGGAGGATCTAAGGCTACGGTATCATCCCCTGAATGGTGAGGAGCTGCATCTGACTCCTCCTCATCATCTCTATCCTCCTCCTCCTCTCTATCCTCATCCTCCCCCTCATCCTCATCCTCATCTGCATCCTCGTTCTCCTCGTCATCATCTCTCTCCTCCTCATCGTCATCCTCATCCTCCTCCTCCTTGGCACTAGGCTGATCTCCTATAGGTGGATCAGGACCTCCTACCTCCTCATGATCCTCTCCCTCCTCTGGCTCCTTTGACCTGGATCCCTGATCCTCATCTCGGTCTCCATGCCTCCATGGACCTAGATGGCCTATCGGGTGATTTGGTGGAAAGATAGGCCCTGGGTATGATCTCACAAACCAAGAATGATACCTGCGCTGTGCCCCGGGGTTTGCAGCATAATCAGTGACCACATCCTGATCGGACCCCTCTATATCTGTGATCTCGATATCATCTATCATCGGTCTCGCTACTGCTCTGGGTCTAGGAAGGACTCACGAGTGTCGAGTGTAGATGGGCACATCGGCTGGGACACATTGCTCTAGCCCGAACTCCCTCCGTACTCAGTCGAAGTAGAATGGGACTATGATGTGTGGATATCGTCCTCTCAGTAGGCGGTTCCTCTGTAAGCATGCTAACTGTCTCTCCATCCCATCCCATCTGTGCATCCACAGATACGGTCTCCACACGGTCACCTCGGCTGTCAATCTGTCAACTATCACTCTCTAATACAATAGATCTCTGAATCTCCACTCGCTGGTAAGTGGATAAGAAAATACCCTAGGTCGCTCGCTAGCCGTACTCATTGGATAGCCGACAGGCTTGGTGCATGTAAAGTGCTCAAATATCCACACCTGCAGAAGTGTGCATGTGATCAAGCTGCAACCCTGTCCGAAAACATACTCCTCGAGGTCGTGATAGAGATGTGCAAGCATACTCCGACCCCAGGCATATACTCTCCTGTGTCTCTCCATAGCCCTGATGCACCACGTGAGACCCCCATGCATGTGTGTACCTCATCCATTAGGGCAGATAGCTAGTGCAATGATGGCTATCATAAGACGTCTCATGAGGGGCACCTCTCCTATAGGATGTAAGAGCCAGCTGACCATGATATGACCTCTCATCTCGCTCAGCATGACTCTCCCTATGAAATATACCTGCTCCCTCTGATGATCCTCTACTGACTGATCGGTCGCATATGTCACGGTAGCTCCTCTGATCGGTAGGTGAAGAATGCGGTACACATCCTCCAGTGTCATCGTCATCTCCCCTATTGGAAGCTGGAATGTGCATGTGTTAGGATCCCACTGTTCCATGAATGCCATCAGCATCACGGGATGAAATCGGATGGCTAGCATAAGAATCATAGACCACAAACCTACTATCAACAATGTGTCTCTCTCTGCCTGAGTGAGTCGGGGAATCTGATCTCGCAAACTGCATAGAATCTGTCCCGTCGTGTGCTCTCTCATATACGAGAGACCCTGCATCACAAAAACATAACTATAATCAGTACTCAATAATAAAAAATCATTCATGCAAAACTGTCAAACATCGTATGCTAACCTTGGCATCTCTTGCCAAGTCCTGATTGGGGCCATGGTGCCTTGTCAGGGACCATGGCGCCCTGTCAGGGACCATGGTGCCCTGAGGGGACCATGGCACCCTGAAGGGACCATGGCGCCCCACAGGGACCATGGCACCCTATGTGGGACCCACGGTCGGGTTCCAGGGCCCACAAACGATCACAAAAAGTCAAATTCAGAAAATCAAAAGTCAACGTTCAGTCAACTCACCTTGTCTAGTGGCTCATTGTCGATCACGGCCTGTCGCATGATCTCAATCCTCATGGGACGCTCCGGTCATCGTGAAGGCATGATGATGGCTATGTGGGCTCCACTGCAATGAACAATACTTAGAATCAACAAAGTGACAAATGCAAATGTCTCTTTCAAGGTATATACGTTCATTCCTTTACATTTACTTTCAAAACCCTAATTTTCCTCTTTCACTCATTTCATCATAACTTGAGTTTGGGAGATGCGATTTTCGAACCGTTTGTTGCGTAGGAATTGTATTTTCATTCCCCTACTCCCAAGATGTTCCAAAAAAGTGCTCTGATGAAGCCTTTTCAGTGAACATCCCTCATCAACACTCTCTTACATAATTTGTCATAAGTAAACATGCTACCCTATTTCACCTCCCTAATAAGCAAGTCGAAACAGGGGGAGCATATAGCTACTCACAAATTTTATCACCTTCCTTAGTAAGCATTAGGTGATTTTGTGATCTAATGTGTGTTTTGTAGGGTGCGGTTCCTAACTGTGTACTGCAGATACCGCTGGGGGCTTCGTCCGACAACTTATGGATATATCCTTTTTCAAATGATGTTTACTTTCTGTACTTTAGCTTGCATATGCACGTAGTACTCATATGACCGCTAAAGTGGGGGCTAAATGTAATGTCATAAATTGTACGCACTTGCTAAAGCAGTACAATTTAACACCTAGTTTAGCACCCGCCTTGGTGCAGTTGCATTTTGCATTGCATTTCCCCTTTAGCACTTAATTAATCAAATTAATTAGGTCTAAAGGTTCCATTTCATCATTTTCCACATCATAAAGTCGAGCCCTTTCATTAAAGCGTGCAACTTTCATTTTATTCTTCCAATACATCACTTAATCAAAAACCCTAATTAGGCCCTATTCTGAGCTTGGGGGCTTGATTTCGGGGGTCAAAACATCTCGAAATCACCTGTAACTTCGGGATTCTCTCTAAAATCATCATATCTGACGGCCCTGAAAATTTGGTGAAAAGTTGTCGGGACCGTGGCGCCCGGAGTGCACACGGTCCCGGACATTTTTCCCAAAATTTTAGGAGCGTGATCCAATCATAAAATAAAGCTTAACCCCAAGAAATTGGTGGGATATTCAATCTCTAGGTCAGCCAAAAGATGAAATTACGACCTAGGGTTTCGTACATAAAAGCTCTCTTTCTTCATTTGAACGGATCGGAATTTTTGTTTTTAGGAACCTCATATGCAGTGAAAGAGCAGATCTTTGAAGACTTCAACAACTTTCAACATCCCTCTATCAAGAATTTATCAATTCCATTCATCCATTTAGGGCTTGGAAGACATTGAAGAACAATAGGAGATCACCGACTGAAGATTGGCTTGTACTCCTCCCTTGAGGGTTGGGTATGATTTCATGTCTTTGCATAAGCTTCAATATCTCATTTATTCATACTTTAGATCACTTTGCATCTTGATTTGGAGCATTTACATTATCATTAACAAGCAATTAGGGTTTACTTTCTAGGTTGCTCTAGTTTGCTTACTTGCATTTTAGATCTTGCACACACACAAGGTCTGCACACACATTACTTTTACAATACAACTTGGCTATTCGTGGAGGTGGAAATCACTGAAGCGGGGGTTTGACTAAGGCAAAACCCTATATAGCCACCCAAACATCCCTTTTCAGATATAAGTGCAGGTTTCGAGACTCGGACGATGCCGCAGGTTGCAGATCCGGAAAAAGTAGGTCGAGACAGCACCCCACATCAAATTGCAGAGCAGAACACCAGGGCAGGGGTGTGGGGTACCCTGGTCCTGCCAGGACAGGAGCACTGGGTGCCCTGGTCCCTGGGACAGAGGCACTAGGTGCCCTGGTCCTCTTGATTGACAGCATTTCAGACAGTTTTTCAGAGTGCAAAACAGCAGTTTCAGGTGCAGTTTCGGGTGCAGAATCAGGACAGTGGCGCCCGCGCCCCCATCCCAAACATTTCCACTCAGATTTTGACTCCGGGTACACATTTGCATTCTTGTCTTATCCTTGTGTTTACATCTTTCCATTGTTTAAGTTCAATTATGCAATCTTGTTGTTAGCTCATACTTGCATTTTAGGGTTAGGAATTGAACTTGCATAATCTTACCTTTCAATTACAACAAAGGAATAGAAATCCTAATAGGTAGCCCGTGGCTCTCTCTTTCACAAAAAGAAGTAGCCAATTGTGTGATACCTCTAGGCTCTTTCGTATTCCATAATGTGTGACAAAAGGTAGGATTAGGGCATGATAACCTAGTCTCGCTTTTTTTCCCCCACACACGTATAAACATTTGTGTCAAGTGGTGAATGCTTTTGTGGTTGTGATCTTATTTGTTGATTTGGTTAACTTCTGATAAGGCATGATAAGTAGAAGCATTGAGAGATGAATATGTTGGGTTATGACTAAGCATTGTTGATGTTTACAAGATTGAAGTTGTTTACTATTAAGTTATCATAATAGTTAAACTGATTGATGTTAAGTATTCTTATGAATATTGATCTTGACTGAGATATGCTTACTTTGTTTGACTAAGTTTGAGTTTGGGAACTTTGTATTAGTTTTTCAATATACTAATTCACCCCCCCTCTAAGTATTCTACTAGATACTTATTCTTTCATCATACCATCTGTTTATTCTTGTCCTATATTTTGTCTCTCTATTTGTACATTTCATTGAGCTCTTGATCTTGGCAAAATCTCACAATAAGGCATGATAAATTGTATAGGGTATTTAGGTCAGTTTTGATAGATCATTTTGATATGAATTAATTATGTAAAGATGTAATTGGAAGGAGATGAGAAATATGTCAAAGAGATTATCTATGTGAGGATACTTATGTAAGGGTTATTCCTGTAAAGGGTTATTTCGGTAAAGTGTTTAGGGTTATAGACAGAGCTTAAATCAGAACTATTTTCTTGCATAGAAAATGCTATCTTAGTAGTTCAAAACTTCTCCAGATTGTAGTTTGGATTTTTATGTAGTCAGTGAGGTTCCTTTTGTGATTGAGCAGTGTTATCTAGGCTGTAAGCCTTCCTACAAGTGCAGGCCCCTCATATTTTATAATATCTCTTCATATGACCAGTGGATTGATATTGTGGGTCACAAATCCCACTGTGGTTTTTCCTCTTTGAGGTTTTCCATGTATAATTTTGTGTGTTATGATTCTCATTTATGTGATTGTTTTATTGATTATTTTACTTCTTTCAATTCTATATGTATCAGTATACTGGTTGGTGTATGCATGATTTAATAAGGCTGAAATTGATCATTCTGGTATAACACTGATTCACCCCCCCTCTTAGTGTTATTGGATTGCAACAATTGGTATCAGAGCCTTATGCCTCGGAGGAGGTTTAATATCTTGAGGAAGATCCTGAATTCAAAATCCAAGGATATGGCTTTGGAGAAGCAACTTGAGATGACACTTGAAGATTATGATGCTGGAAGGTTGAAGAACTTAAAGCTACAAGATGAATTGAATTCGGGTAAGGAATTCATTATTGTCCTACAAGAGAGGCTATCATCTGTTCAAGATATGAGAAAGGAACTTTTGCAAAGTCAAGATGATGAAGAGAAAGATGTACTTAAGGAGCAATGTCAAAAGTTGAGTCAGGAGAACATGGTTATGAAAAATGAAATGCAAGTTATAACTATGAGGATGTCCAAGGAGATTGAGGACCGAAAGAAAAAGGAAGAAAATCTTGGTGTATCCCTGAAGAACAAATTTGAAGAATGTGGTAGGTTGGTTCATGAGAATGATATGTTAGAACTGATTTGGTACAATCCCAGAGGAATGAGCAAGAAATTGAGGGACAAGTGATAATTTTGAGAGAAGATCCAACTACTGCAAGTGAGTATAAAGAAAAATTCAAGATTAGCTCAGCATAGCTAGATGAGTTATTGAAGAGACAAACGCAGATTGGAGATTCTAGTGGACTTGGATTTGAGCAAGGATAGAGTTCCAAGACTACTAATGAAGATCAAAACCATAGGGCACTAGTAAGGCAATTTAATACTTACAAATTTGATGGTAGATGTTTTGTTTGCAATAGATTTGGTCACATGGCTAGACAATGTAGAAACAGAGCAAATCAGAACCTTGATTCTACTCCTGATAAATGTTCTAAATGCAATAAGTATGGTCATAAGATATAATATTGCAGAATGAATGTTAAATGCTATGCATGTGGAAAGTTTGGACATATGGCTAATCAGTGCAGATCAAGCAATTTCACTAGTTTTAGCAAAGCAATTCAAAGGATCAATGTTACATGTTATGCATGCAATGAGGTTGGACATATTGCTAAATTATGTAGAAGCATAAATCCACTGGTTGGTAATGGAGGATCAAATGAGAAAGGGAAAGAGAAGGTTTGTGAAATCTGGCAAGATCATACTCAGAGATGGGTGAGGAAGACTGAAGAACAATCATCAGATGGAAATGCACCAGTTACTTATCTGGCAAAGGAGGCTACTCCTGCACCAACCGGTAGCTTATCTAGTAACTAAGGTAGATTCCTTAGGGGTAGGAAAAATTCATGAAGATGCTACATATTCCCCAAGAAGAGTTTCTGGAAGATGTTCCAGACATTGGAGATGATTATCTAGCATGGATACGTTATGTTTGAGATCCGGTATCTTTTACCGAAAGTTATTTATATCAATGGAAGATTAAGGTTTTTCATGGAGGTTAAAAGGTCGAATTGACTTCATCATTGATCATCTTTCATTTAGAGAGATTTAAGAGTGATTAAGAGCGACTAAGAGCAATCAAAGGCATTTCAGAGCAATCAGATTTTCTCTTGAGTGACTTCACCGACGACTGGAAGAAATTTGTTGAAGGTTTTCACCGAGAGCAATCAAAAGCTATTTATCTTCAAACATGGAAGTGGGATCATCATCTATTCCTATTTTTATTGCAAACCTGACTGTAGGAAAGGTCAAGGACCGCACCAGGCCTATTTTTAAGTAGTATACACATGTGACTATCTTGGAAGATTTGGTTGGAGCATTTTCCCATGTTCCGGAGGGAGTTGTCTACATTGAATATGTTAGGGAATATATTCACTGTCACATAATTGAGGACTTGGGAATATCATAAATTAAGGGTATGTATATGAGCAAGCTGATGGGAGAATCTAGAAAGATCAAACTAGCATACAAGCACATTGAAGACTTGGGGTTTACCGACATTCTGGACATTCTCAAATTTGAAGATGAGATAATTAGGTATGTTTTGAGAAGAGTACATAAGGAATTTATATGATTAGATAGACCTTAAAAAATCACCAAGGAAGTCATTAGGGAAATCATTGGTTTACCATCGGTTGGGAAACATCTAGAGAAGAAGGTTTCAAATGATTTAATGAACAAAATCACCAACACGACATCTGACAGGAGATCTATGAGAGAGCACTATTACCGACATGGACATCAGATTTAGTAGCATGATCATCGAGTATAAGGTAACTCAGTCAAATCGACTGAATTTTGTTTCTAGTTCTTGCATTGTAGCTACATACAAAATGATGAGAGAGAATGTAAAATTGGATCTATGTGGTTGGATGTTAGATGAGTTGTTAATAAACCTACGAAATATTAAGGGAGAAAAGAAGGGAACCTTCCAGTATGGCAACTTGATAGTTTTCTTAAAGTTATTTTTCATGAATGATACATCTAGTTTTGGTAAAAGGCAGTGGGCATTTGACATCCTCGTAGGGAGACAATTGACACAGTCAATTGTTGCTTTAGGAAGTTAGAGAGATGATAAGGTATGGGGATATTTTAAAGCATTCCAGAAATCTATGAAGTCTAAGGTAAGGGTTCCTAAACATATTGTAGAAAAATATTCAACTGACATATGCTTCATGGTGAAGAAGGATGAAATACTTATGGAAGTAGTTAAGCCCCGGAAGATTTGGATTTAAGAAATGGGCTATGAGATGGATGCACAGATTCTTGATGCTTATAAAAAATGTTGATTGATTCACCTATTAATGAGGCAGGGAAGACCTACGGTACTACACAATAGAAAACACATGAGGTTGAAATAGATTTCAACTGGAAGAAGAGAGAGAAATAGGAAGGAAAAGAAAGCAAATTTGTTGAGAAGGTCTCACAGGACATCAAAGAATTAATTGATGTTGTGTCAGAGAAAGGCGGGAAGAGGAAGAATCTAGAAGTACACATTGAGCCTCTTACAACATAATCTGAATCTAAGGATGACACACCTCTGGCATTCAAGAGGGTTGTAAGCAAGAAACAAAGAAAACTAAGGTTGAAGCTAAAAGGCATCTGGTTAGGAAGGTTACATTCAAAATCCTGGCACAAAAGCAAGCACCAAAGGCAACACCTTCAACTACATCTAGTACTACAAAGAGGAAGAAGAAGGATGACACTGATATAGTTATGCAATTTGGTAATGTTCCACCTAAAAATTATGCAGAATTAGTAGATGAAATAACTAAGGATGGCATGTTAAAGAATGTACAGTTCTACTATGATCATTTATGGGATGATGAACAAAGAGAGGTAGAGGAAGAAGTCTTATTATACTTGGATATTTATAAGAAAGCCTTAATAGAAATTGCAAATCAAATATGGCTAGAATTGTATATTATGTTAGATACTACAAGATTGTCAGCTATGCAAGAAGATAAGCAAATTAAAATTCAAGAGTTATTATTTGTTTGTATTAATATTGCTCCAGAGGAAATGGAAAGGACACTTGAGGTGGCAGATAGAAAAATCTTCAATAGCAAACATAGAATAACTAGTCCGATGCTAAGGAGGGTAAATGAAATAATAAAGGAGACTCAAAAAGCATGGGTTAAGTTCTTTGGAGAGAACAGAGGATTCTTTACTTCACCAGAATCCAAGATAGACACTGTAGACACCCTAGTTGAAGGAAAAGGAAAGGGGGCTATGGGTACTTCACCCTCAGTTTTAAATAATATTAAGATAGTGGAAATTAAGCCCCCAATTGATACAAATGTACAGATAAATATTGAGATACTGGTTAATACAGAGAGTGAACAAGTTAATGTTGTACAGGATACTAATATTGAGGATAAAAGTCCTTTGGATACAAATGTACAGGTTGAGGTTATAGTTCTTATAGAGGAACCGATAGTTACAAAGATTGCACCAAGTGGCGAAGCCACTGGTGAAAGTGAGGAAGAAGTAAAGGATAAATCATCAGAGGAGAAGAAAGGGGAATCCAGAAAGGAACTGGTAGTAGGTCCATCATTGTTGTAAATTGACACCTCGCAGGTTGTAAAGAAAACATAACTAAGATGAGTCCTACTGAACTCATGATGATGGATGCACAAAAATTAATGAAGGAGGGATCTATGGATAAAGAGATTATTGATCAATCTATCATTGTTTTACATAGACTAGTCCCAGAGTGCAGGATTGATAATGAAGTGAACCCATCTGGCAAGATGAAGACAATTACTGAGCAAATTTCAAACCAACAAGCACTAGAGAGATTCACACAAGCTAAAAGAGTTGCATTTGATCAGGTGATTGAATCTGAGAAGAAGAAGATTTATGAAAAGTTAAAACTTATAGATAATTCTTTGAAGTAGTGTAAAAATATTTATAGGGTATGGTGTAACAAAAATATACTTACAGCTAATGTCAATAAAAAGATAAAGGAGTTTCAGGAGAAAATTGCAAGTATAGCTAATTCTTTTGATGGATTGACTTCATTGACTACATCCATTGATGGTCAAATCTTGATTTTGGAAGCCCAAATTTCTGTTCTTGAGAAGGAAAAAGACCAAATCATAAGAAGAGCCAGAAGTCTAAGAGGCTTGGTGAGTCCCCAGTTGGATTCACTTACTGTACATAAGAAAGAATGTATGGATATGGTTGGAAAGCCCACACCGACAAAGATAAGTGAGAAAGAGTCATTTGCACATATATTAAATGGACTTGTATCTATTTTGACACTTTCAAAACTAGTTGGGATACTTATCTTGAGCTATTAGAGAAGGCTTATCCAGAAATTTTGAAATTTGTTAAGCTCTGGTAAGATACTTTTGGAATATTCATTATACAGCTTTGGATCTTTGACATTTTCTTAATTTTTGATGGAATTGATGTCAAAGGGGGAGTGATATAGATGTGAAAAAGAATAGAAGGATTTGTATACATTAGGGGGAGATATGGAGATATGGGAGTATGGAGTATTTTGAATTGATGAATATTTGGCTCAGGGGGAGCAGGCAGGATGAAGCCGACAGATGAAACCATGACCATATTTCACATGAGTGTTGCCATCAATGCCAAAGGGGGAGATTGTTGGAAGTTGACACTCAATTGGTTGGTTTCACTATGTTGTCATTGATGGCAACATGGTATCTTGTCCCTACTTCATATTTTGGTTCAGTTGTGTACCGATAGGCACTTCATAGATACCAACACCGGCAAAATAGAAGGATTTCTTTGGTTATAGAGAATGCAGGTCGACATGGTTAAGAATAAGGTTATCGGTATTGGAGGCTAACATCTCTTGGATCGGGCATCGACAATTGTTTCTGATATTCATGTATTTATGTTATCTAGTCGACATGTAATTTGATATTGTAATAATCTTTGTAAGCTGACATAAGGCATGATAGGTTGTATAGGGTATATAGGTCAGTTGGATTATATTATTTTGATATAGATATGGTGATGGATATGTGGATGTAATATGATATGAAATATATCAGGGAGACTATGTATGTGAGGATATTTATGTAAGGGTTATTTCAGTAAAGGGTTTAGGGTTTCAGACCAGAACAGACAGAGCTTAAACTAGAACTATATTCTGGCATAGAAGATGTTATCTTAGTAGTTCAACACTTCTCTGGATTGTAGTTTGAGTTTGAATTTATATGTAGTCAATGATGCTCCTTTTGCGATTGAGCACTGTGCTCTAGGCTGTAAGCCTTCTTGCAAGTGTAGGCCCCTTATATTTTGTAATATCTCTTCATATGGCCAGTGGATTGATATTGTGGGTCACAAATCCCACCGTGTTTTTTCCTCTTTGAGTTTTTCCATGTATAATTTTGTGTGTTATGATTCTCATTTATGTTATTGGCTTATTGGTTGCTTTACTTCTTTCAATTTTGTATGTATCAATATACTGATTGGTGTATGCATGTTTTAATAAGACTAAAATTGTTCATTCTGGTATAAAATTGATTCACCCCCCCTCTTAGTGTTATTGGATTCCAACATATCTTTGATGAATTGTATTAGTAGTGTTGGTCCAAATTCTGGTGGAGTTTCAGGATATTCATGGTGATCATATTCAAGACTTAGCGGATGGAGATCATTGCTTTAACGTGTGGACCTACATTGGATCCCAGTTGATCTAGGTTATGGACTGACTTAATTTAACATGTGGATTGGACCTCTCGATGTGTTTTTGAGATGTCTTATGTGTTGGATATTATTTGTTTGTTCTAAGGCTAACATGTTTTGTAATTATGTAATTGGTTTATTGTCTGGTGGCCGACCTAATTCTTTATGGTTGAGGGTTTGTATATATATGTAAAATCTCATTGTAGATTAGATCATGGTGTGGGATATGGATATGTAATGTGTGAATAATATAATATCATTTAGGAAGAAGATTTGATCGATCATTGGAGATCTAATTGGGTTTATGCAAGAGGATTTAGTCCTCTGGTATTGAGCTTAACTGGAACTATACTTAGGCATAAGAGATGCAATCTTTGTAGTTCAAACACTTCTCTGGATTGTAGTCTAGATTTGTATGTAGTCAGTGAGACTCATTTTTTGATTTGCAATGTGCTCTAGGCTATTGTCCTTCCTGCAAGTGCAGGCCCCTCAATTGTAATTCACAAACTTACTATAGAAGTATTATCTGGCTGTGGGTAGGCTTCCCACCGCGGTTTTTCCCTTTACTGGGTTTTCCACATATAAATATTAGTTTTATGTGGATGGTATTTATTTTGTGATTATTGTTTATGCTTAATTGGTTTAACTACTATTTCGGTATTTGGTTTAAGCATTCCAGTATGAATCTTTTGGGTTTTGATATTAAAGTTTTAATTTCTTAAGGTTTTGGTAATATGTGACAACTGATTCACCTCCCCCGCTCCTTAGTTTTCTTCTAGTTATTTGAACTGTCTAACATTCCCAACCACCAAGATCATAAAAACAATCACCAAAAACACCACAATCATTGAAAATCATTCTGAATCAAAACATTGCAGAAACACCCTATTTTACCAGTTAACTGCCTATCGGTTAACTCCATCTTCCGGATAAGATGAATCACGACTCCCAAATTAAATCATCAAAAAAATTTTCCATCAATGACAACCCTAAACAAATAAACAACTACCAAAAGTCACCTAAAATCACCATATGACTGTCAATTGCCAACAATCTCCCCCTTTGGCATTGATGGCAACACTTGTGAAAAATGGATAAGTATTGAAACCTGTACACCAGATAAAAGAATAAAATAATTCTAAGGCTCCCCCTTAGATCAACAATCCAAAAATCTACGTCATCAAACTGTACACTCTATACACAATTAGTCTATACATTTTTCACCTCATTTCCCCCCCTTTGACAACAATGTCAAAGATGGGGTGTTGCCCAAAATTGATATACACATGACAAGCATTTTACAAATACTTGAAGATGTCAACATAACTTACTAATACATTTTCCCTAAAATTTCGACCGAGGTTTCTGACGGAGAAGTATATTGTGAACAAATTTGAATTTTTTTAAAAAATTGCTTGCATTCGTCAGAATTCTGACGATAATTCAATATATGTTTTCAATAGAGAAGGAATTGGCAATGATATTTGTGTTTTTTACAAAAAGTGCCCGCGTTCGTCAAAATACCGACGACAGCGGGCATTGCTTTAAAAAAAAAGACCAAGACATTTCAAATCATTTTCACGGCCTCTTCCCATTCTCACATTGTCACCCCAGCAGCATACTCCCACCCACAGTTCCACCTCTGTCAAACCCCAACAACTGTATCGAGGTTGTGTCTGTGTAATGCCACGACCAATTTTTTCTAGGTCATTCGGGCCTCGAAGCGGACCCGCAAGGGAGAGAGGGACGGGGGCAGAGGCACAGGATGGGTAGAGGCAGGTTGAAGTAGATAAAATTTATAGTGGAGTTTAGTCATAAGCAAAGGCGGTTCACTACCCAGCTATAGAAATCCGATCAACCATTCGGATGCTGATAGTTCTACTGGGTGGATAACTACAGGATCAACAACATTTTAATATCCAACTCGATCTGCTTCTGGCAAATCCACTTGCCCCTCCGCCATTGGATATGGATACGCTCGACCAGCATCTAGGGGATATTAAACTGACTTTGCATCTAGATCTACAAGTGGAGAATCTACTAAATAGAGATCATATCTATTCGAAATCAATGCTCGAGTCCTGCTAGAAATGAATGGTGATCCCGAGAAAAGAAAGATAAAGAGCCTTGAAATGGTGATCCCAAGCAAAGCTTTTGATTCTTTTTTGGCATGGGTGTAGGTGTAAAGCTCTGTCAACATCCCCCAGCCTATGCGAAAATGGGAGCTTTGGAATGGCATGCAGACTATTTGACAGACTGCCTCATAGAAATTTGAAGTTTTTGAACAAGGTATGAACATATATCATAGGATAAATAATAGAGGAATTTTGTTACTCATCCAAAATAAATCCATGTTAGAGTTATGATCTTCAATACTTTCTCTTAGACAAGAGATAAAATTAAAAAACCACATGATCACTACAATAAATTTATTTTTCTTATTAAAAATATAAATAATTACATTAGATATATATTCCACATAAAGAAAAGAAATGATGAAAATCATTTGTGTCTTAAATAATGAGATCAACAATTAAAAATGGGAAAATAATATCCTAATTACGACTCCCTAATTAGTATAAGATACTATTTCCAATATTATACTAAGGATAAATATTCAAAAAGTATAATAATTGCACTAATACATATATCACTCTCATGCCTTCCTTAATTTGATATAAGGTCACTCTATCCTATTAATGCATGATAGCCTTGGTAAGATAAATGATTGAATGAGAGATAAATGAAGTCTCTCGTTCAATCATCTATCCTATCGATAAAATATGATGAAGACTTCAAGCTATTGTTCCTTCATTTGATGATCATTCTTAAATTTGTATATATTCAACCATACTTGCAAAGTTCAATCAATGCTTAACTATCGATAATCATCGGTTGTAAATCTCATAGAATAGAATACTGATTGGTATTGGTTTACATTAAAACCAATACACTCTGATTAATATCGGTTAACATATTAACTATGAACACCGATTGTTATTAGGCTTAACCAATGCACTCTGATTAATATCGATTAATATATTAACTATGAACATTGATTGTTATCGGGCTTAACTAATACATACAGATTAGTATCAGTTGTCCTGCATATGATAGACATGCCGATTAAGTATCAGGTGGTTTGTTAAGTGATATACACCGATTGGTAAATACACAATAATTCAAAAGGTGCGATCAAGTAATATCTTGATCGGTCATGTCTAATAGACATGACCGGTCAAGGTATTGCTTGATCCTCCTTGATTATATATATATAAGCATTTGTGAGAAGGACATTGAAATCAATAAATGCTCCTCTCATCTGCAACATACAAGACTATAATTAGATTTATCATATTAAAGATATAACACATATTTGAAAGAAAAGATAACATTGAATATAACTTGCATCTTGAATTCAGAATTGAATAAACATTTACATATCCAAATATGAAGTATCAAGGGAGTTGTATGTGTCAATTATTCAAGCTTCTTCTAAATCTATTCCAACCTCTTCTTCCAACACATGTCTTGATGATAGTTGAGGATCTTTAAACTTTGAAAATATGAATGAACACACTCCTCTAGACATGATTTAAATACCACATTTAATTATACACATGGATGCAATGGACATGCTTTAGGATGCATGCAATGAAGTGTGGAGGTTCATGAGAAATATACATTACATTTTTCTAAAGAAGATTTAGGTTTCTATCCTCCTCCTTTGTTGACATCCCCTCCCCCATTGTATAATGTATCTATGAATTTTCCAACAACTTTTAATATCACAACAAGAGATAATTTTGTATGAGTTTCTTAAAGCCAACTTTATTACTCTCCCCTTGAAAAATTGAAGAAAAAACCATGAACAAAATTAGGACAATCCTTTTTTCAAGCATCATCAACTATTCCACTAGTGAATGTCATGATTTGGAGATTAAAATTCAACAACTGATTGTAGTTCTAGTAACATTTAAATAATAGGTGACAATGAGTTATACACTCATCATATCCCTTCTAAATGACATGTATAACCTATTATGTTTTTATCTTGCTATATGACATTGGTAGCTTAATTACCTATTAGGGGCTCATTGTCATTCATGGTACTACGATTTCATGTGGAATCATACTTGGGAGGCAACATAATAGCCTAGTTCTTCTTGTCTCTACATTGTGGAGCAAGAATAATAGTTGTCAATTGTTCCTCTTTTTTAAGGATCCACTTTACCTTTGTTGATTTTTATCTTTTATAACTTGATATCCTTTCTTGCATAGAATTGTCCTGAATCCAATTTCTCTCCTTTCTTGGATGTGTGTGTTCCTTGATTAGGACCTCTTTTATTGTTTTGTAGGCAAATAAACAAATACATCGACCTCTCCTCTCTACTTATACACAAAATGGCTAATTGAAACCACTTCATATACACAAAATATCTCCTTGCACTGATCGAGCCTAAAAAATGTGACACCCTTGTTCAACAATGGCTGATACTCTACAACACGATGCCTATCATTCATGAGCTCAAGGTGGTTGCTTTCATGCTCAATAAAAATATGATCAATATTTTTTTTGTAGTTTTACCACCATCATAATATCATTTTGCTATTGTTAACATCATACATCCTCATGCTACACTGGCAATTCATCGGGCTCTTCAATTTATTCACTCTTTATATGTTAGTGACTACCTTTAACTTATGAACCTTCAAATAAATCATCATAATGACCCCTTCACTATCTTGTGTTGAATGAAAATCCTTCAACTAGACTACATTGTATAAGAATTTGATGTGGATCTTTCATTCTTTCCTTGATTTTCCATTTTTTATCATTCCACCCTACAATTTTGTATTTGAGGATGTAAAATAGTTGCTCTATAGAGTTTTTTATCTCTTTGCATTCTTTCATTTGCCTTCATTTAAATTATGTTTAATGTTTCCATAATATATCTTTTACAACTATCTCTTCCTTTCTTTTGCAATTAAGAGATCACTTGAATTGTAGGTAGACCCCTTCAAATGACAGGGTAGGCTTCCTTTTATACCTAATATATGTCTTGAAAGCATTTCATCCTGATGGTATTAAATTAAAGTGCTTTCTCTTCTATCTGGTATTGGTGGAGTAGAGGTTGCATTGCATCGACCTAGGATACATATTTCCGCAGATACAACACAAGTTAAATGTATCCTAGGTCGATGCAAAGCAACCTCTACTCTAGAGATCACCAGAAAATAGAGAAAGAAATTTAATTTAATGCCATCAAGATAAAAGGATTTCAAGATAGATAAATGGTATGCAATTATATCTATTTGGAATGGATTACCCAAACAATGCAATCAATCAGTCGCCTTTGAAAAGAAAGTGGTATGATGAAATCTTTGGGCATAAAATAGATGAAATGCACTCCATAGTACTGTTGCACAATATTTTGGTCGATGATATTTTTAAATATTAAAGGAAGGTGTATGGAACAACCAAATTCTTATCGTTATAAACAATTAATATTTTAAGATCCTTTTATGATGTGTAAGTTGAGAATATTTTGTGAAAGGTCCCTAAATGAACACTTTAAACTGATTTTAGCAATGACTATCAGATGTAGACAAAATGAATGCTTTTTGGATGAGGATGGTACACATAATCTACTATCAAAAGGTTGTAAAAAATTATTGGGACTAGGAGGTGTGAAATACCCTACTCTTATGCTTTTCATGCCATCAAAATTTGAGTTTGATTGTCATCATTTACTTTGCCAAATTCTTCACATGTAACTCCTGAATCAATTTCCTACACACAAAATGATGAAAAAATAGGTTTGTTGATGGGGGCTTTCCTAGGTCAAACCTTGGGTTGTGAATTAACCTTTAAGTATAATGTTTTCCTTTTGAGGGAAAGGATAGATCTAATCTAAAAATGCTTAAAATTGAACATGATACCTTGATGAATCTTTCTTGAATCCTCACACAAGGTTTTAGGATGTCATGCAGACTGTTGATCATGAATGTTGATGATTCCAAAGGTATGGAATGTTTTTACTACCTCCAAATAAGTTTTTTTTAATTGTTTTTGTGGTTCCAAGAACTTGTTTAAGTGCAAAGCCCTCTTTTTAGCCTTCTAGGCCTAGTTGCCCAATTAGCCCTCCAACGAGGAAAATGAATTGTTTTATCTTAACTTTCCAAAACAACTAAACAAAAAATTTGGATATTAAGACACCCATTTGGCTTCTCTTCAACATACCAGAAGATTGCATATGGTTGCTTTCGAATTTATATGTTGTCCTGTAACTATGCATTGTTTTTGGACTCCAAAAATGACAATTTTACAAAGGAAGTATATAATGTTTTAACTCCCTGACTCCCACTCTATCAAAAGTCATCCAATATGATTCAAAACTAAGGAAAATGCAATTAGTTACAAGGTTTAACCTTCTTAGATGCAAAATCCTTTATTTAGCCTCTCACAAACCCTTAAAAGTAGGGTTTCTCATATGCCCCTCTTCCAAAAACTATACCATCCAAATGATGATGGAATCACCTTTCATTTGACATTTCTAAACACTTTAAATCATAAAATGTGCCCCTCCCTAAGGCAGATTTTCTACTGCTGCTCCTTAGCAAGCAATTTCTCCACTCTTACATTAACTATTTTGGTGATCACCCCGATTCTCCACTCAATCTGCACATCAACCTATTAGTACTTTATTGTACATGTTAGAGGAGTGTCATCTGATGAATATTAGGCCTTTTACATTCATGGAATGACCATTCTCATTGTAAATCAACCAAATCAAATGCCAAATTGCACAAATCTATTAGAATAATCAATGCAACTAGTCTAAAGTCTGATACATATGGATTATCAGTGCATCTTCCCTGCAAATAAGATGTTCAAGGTCTCTTCAATGCATTAGAAATTTGAATACACACTCAAGACAAAGTTACCATAAGCCAAAACACCAAAAAATTGCAAGAAAACAAGAATTTGATGTTATTGCTTGTCCCAGTCCGTACACCAACATTCTCTATCGTACAAAGCATTACATCAACCATTTGATCAAAAACTCTTAGTTGCTGATGCATAAGGTCATGAAATGATTTATTGAACTTTTCTAAACTCTTCTAGACTCCCTAAGCCATAAATTCCTATTACATCTTTTTGTTGGTCCTAAGGTCCTTACAAGACCCTTTAGGACAAATTGCAAACTTATTACAATTTTCATCATTAAAGGCCATAATGGACCTTAAGACATCATAATTGATTGGCTCTTCACTCCTAAGACCTTCAAAAGTCTTTAATGGCTTCATTGAGTCCTTTGGCCTTCCAAATTCACCTACACCAGCTTGAATTCTCCTTCAATGCTTGATGAATGCTTGATTCCTTGTTCACTTGGAATTGAATTGATTTTATAATTAAGAGATCACTTGAATTGTAGGTAGACCCCTTCAAATGATAGGGTAGGCTTCCTTTTATAACTAATATATGTCTTGAAAGTATTTTATCCTGATGGCATTAAATTAAATTGCTTTCTCTTCTATCTGGTATTGGTGGAGCAGAGGTTGCATTGCATCGACCTAGGATACATATTTCTATAGATACAACACAAGTTAAATGTATCCCAGGTCGATGCACAACAACCTCTGCTCTAGAGATCACCAAAAATAGAGAAAGAACTTTAATTTAATGCCATCAGGATAAAAGGCTTTCAAGATAGATAAATGGTATGCAATTGTATCTATTTGGAATGCTTTACCCAAATAGCACAATCGATCAGTTTCCTTTGAAAAGAAAGTGGTATGATGAAATCTTTGGGCATAAAATAGATGAAATGTACTCCATACTACTACTGCACAATATTTTGGTTGATGATATTTTTAAAATAGTAAAGGAAGGTGTATGGAACAACTAAATTATGATCATTATAAACAATGAATATTTTAAGATCCTTTTATGATGTGTAAGTTGAGAATATTTTATGAAAGGTCCCTAATGAATACACTTTAAACTGATTTTGGCAATTACTATCAGTTGTAAACAAAATGAATGCTTTTTGGATTAGGATGGTACACAAAATCTACTATCAAAAGGTTGTCAAAAATTCTTGGGACTAGGAGGTGTGAGCTGGTCTACTCTTCAACTTTTCATGCCATCAAAATTTTGAGTTTGATTGTCATCATTCACTTTGCCAAATTATTCACACGTAACTCCTAAATCAATTTCCTACACACAAAATAATGAAAATAGGTTTGTTGATGGGGGCTTTCCTAGGTCAAATAGGTTTGAATATACCTTGAAGTGTGCAATATGGAAGGTTTGTATTCTTAATCTCCTACCCATTTCTTAATTTAAAAGATGATATCTTTATTAAATATCTCCTCTATTTTTGGAGGTAGACATCTTTAGGAAAAGATCTCTTCCTCTTTAAAATGAACCCTTTAGATCTAATCTAAAAATGCTTAAAATTGAACATGATACCTTGATGACTCTTTCTTGAATCCTCACACAAGGTTTTAGGATGTCATGTAGATTGTTGATCATGAATGTTGTGCTTTAACTTGAATTCTCCTTCAATGCTTGATGAATGCTTGATTTCTTGTTCACTTGGAATTGAATTGATTTTATAATTAAGAGATCACTTGAATTGTAGGTAGATCCCTTTAAATCATAGGGCAGGCTTCCTTTTATACCTAATCATACATAAAGGGTTTGAATTTTTTCTCACACACGAGGCAAGAAATGAGGGGTCATATTTTGGGTCCCAATCACGAGTCTTGTCAATTTAGGATGTGACATGCTAAAGTGGGCATCAATGTCTCCAGATCAGATGGACCTTAAGTGATTTTATCGCTTGCATATGATTTGTTTGGGTGATAAACTTCACCATTCTACTCATGAGAATTTTATTAAGTCTCAAATATAGGGATCATAACTTATTAATGATGCAGTGAAAGTCCTTCATGAAGGACTTCTAGAAGTATTTTTGGATGAGTCTTTGTAAAGTGCAGAGAAAAATAATTGATGCTTAATGGATTTAAGGAACATTCTTTCAAATTGGAAGCCAAATTTTTGAAGGATGTAGAGGAGAAGGTGGAAGAGAAAAGACTAGAAGTTTTGGTGATTAGTTGTGCAACAACACATATCCAACTACAAGAAAGCATAATTTTTTTTTTAGAAAAGTGTAAAGGATGTAGTGGTGGCATACATGTTTTAAAGGTAATGGCCTAAATATACTAAGGATATTATTATGGGTCACATAGATATTATAGCATCACAAACTATACAACTATCCAATACTATAGACATGAAGAATGATGCAGAAGGAAACAAAAGGCTTCAAATCGAAAACTTGTACATGCAACTAAATCCATTGACTAATCATAAGAACAAAATTAAGAAACGGTTCGATCATCTAAGAGATGTTGTAGACTTGCAACTCCCCAGCTACTTAGTTTTTGTGGGTAAGAATTTTTTTTTTGGGTTATGGTTGTGGTGTTTGTAGAGAGACATTTACAAATTTATATCTATTTTCACTATTTAATGGTTTATGGGTTTGTAATGGTAATTTAATGTTCTTTCATATTTTTTTTAAGATTCTTTATAATAGCCTATTATAGTGATTTGTTCTATTATGGATAATGGTGTGGGTTAGATGGCTTTGCCGTCGGTGCATGAAAGCATTGCATGAGTTCTACTTTTAAAAATTACATGAAACATTTTTAATTTCTTTGATTTAGTGTTATTTGGAAAAAAGTTTATCAATGATGTTTCCTTTCTCCAATAATTGGATCTAGGATCTTTTTGTTGGATAATATGTAACATCCAATGACTAAATATTTTCTTTACAAATGCTTATTTTATTTAATTATCATCTAAGCGTGATTTAAAATTTATATCTGTGCGGAAGCGGAACATACAAGCTGAAGACTCATGTGCAAGTAAATTTTGTAAAAGAAAGAAAGCATGCATTGTCTTGAATGACATAAAAACAAGCTCATCAGCTACCTAGAAGAGAGAAATTGGAGAAAAGAAGAGGAAAGTGTTAAAGGGTGATAAATACATAGAGAGTATGCAATACAAACAAACAATGTCTGGAGTGTGTGATGTGACATCTCTAATTTATGTCTGGAGGGATTAACTGGTCTTGGAATTCCTAGGAAACCTATTGGGCCATGCTTGGAGGAAATCAATGTGTTCATGCAAGGGCCACCTTTTTTCTATTATGAGAATGATGCTTTTGCACCAAAGGATATTTGGAAGACAATATCCAAAAATTTCTATAGTATGGAACTAGAGTTGGGGGATTTGAAGTACTTTTCATCTTCCAGGAGACCAAGAGGTTATGTACACAATCTCCCAATAGAAGGGAAATTTCAAGCATTACCTCTCCCCCCCATGACTATTCAGGAAGCATTTTCTTAGACAAAGGACTATTGGCCTCCATGGGATCAAAGAAAAAAATTGAATTGCTCGACTGTAGATGATGTGGTGGTGTCCTTCGTGAAGAACTCTGCACTATAATTGAAAATTCATGAGGGAAACTGCAAGATAGTGAACAAAAATACATTCTTGAAAAGTGCACAGAATGGAACTTGGTTTGCATGGGGCCAGGTTAGGTGGATCCTCTAGATGTTGACAAGATAGAAATAATATTAGGATTTGAAAAAGATCACACTCATGGAACTTCGTGTGTGACTGATCAATTGCGGTGTTTGGGTAATGCATTCCAAATAGATATAGTTGCATACCATTTATCTATATTGAGTAAAGCCTTTTATCCTAATGGAATTATATTAAAGTACTTAAGTTGTTGAACAGTTGTTGAGGAGAAAACAAAGTATCCATCAGAATTTTGACCGTAATCCATCAATATTTTTGGCTAGGGGAGCAAATATAGCCGTCGTCGGAAGAGTTCATAATGTCGTCAGATGTCCAACACAAATGGAATTGTTGGGAAGACCGATGATGAGTTTTCGATTCTTAAGTTGGTCGGAAGTCCGACGTGGTGTCATCGGACTTCCAACAAATAGCCGTCAGAAATTCGGCCCAAATGTACTAGTCAGTAGTCTTCAAAAATCCCATGTGAGTATCCCACCCACTCTTTAGGTTATCCAAAATTGTGATAAATGCATTAAATACAGTAGCATGAATTTCTAATTCTCCAATTTGATGGTACAGGTCAGGCCATTTCCTTCATACATTCTAGCTTATTACTTAGCATAGTATCTAACCAAATGGAAATCAAGTTCTAGAGTTCACCTACTTTCCTCAAATATTTCTCCTTATCCTCTTGAAGGCTTGAGATCTGATCATTTAAGGCTTTAATTTGTCCTTCAATATTTCTGGTTAATGTTACATTAGGGTCAAAAGAATGATTAATACTAGCAAGCTTGCCCTGGTAGACACCTATCTATTTATCAATATCAATAGTGAACTTAGGCAAAATAAGACAAGATTTATACAATTTACTGACTTCTGATAATGTGTTAGAAATAGTCTACAATCTCTTATTCAATGTTACCCTATCATCTTCAATTATTTTTAGGAATGTTAGTTTTCTAACTTCCTTAAACCTGTCCAAAACTTTTTGAGTAGTTGTCTTCTCCAAAGGGTCAAATTTGGTATTTACACTGTTAATCAATTGTAATAATTTATTGGAGGGGTTGTTATTTGAATTTAGTTGTACATTAGAAGCCACCTTCTGCAAAACATATATAGACATCAAAATTAGCTTTTTGTGTGCATTCTTTGATTTCACCAGATCTTGACTAGCTTGAGCTTGCACTATAGCAACAAGCATAAGCTTCACGGGAGGAGACATATTCCCAAGATCAACTGAGCCATCAAGATTGATTGAAATCTAAGGCAAGATAACTATAAATGGAGGAGTGGTAATTGTTGGATCAGCTATACCTTTACCTTTGTCCACCTTAGTTACCTTAGCTTCTTCTAACACAACATCCTTCTTCTCTCCCTTGTCCCACTATCAATCTATTGAATCAGAGGAGCTGTAGAGATATCTATCACTAAAGGATTGTCACCAATCTGAGCATCAATTATGGTATTACCTTGGTCTTCCAGTTGATCTTCAGACTGAGTCTCAACCTTCTGACTTCTAGAATCACCTTTCTTATCTTTTGGCTGAGATGGTATAAATGCATCTTTTTACAAAGGGTCATTCTGAATAATCTTTTTCCATATTTCCTTTGTCTCTTTCCTCACCTCCTCTACATTCCCAATCATTAATCTGTTAATTTTGATCTTACTTCTGAATTCCTCTTTATTTACTCCTTCAATTAACCTATTAACTTCACTATGAGTAATATAGGTACATCTATTTACTAGCTCTCTCTCCTTCATTTCTCTGTCAATTTTTCTTGCATTCATTCTTCTAGCATCTATTAAACTATACAAGTCCTTTGGAATGGACTTTTCTAATTTAATTAATGTCTTACATAAATTATGTAAGTATAATACTACTACTTCCTCAACTTTCCTTTGGTCACCATCATCAAAATACTCAAAATTTGCTTCACGATTCTTCAAATTGTCATCCACTAATATTTCATCTATCAACTGACATGTTGATAGTGGAGGAATGATTGTGTATTTACCTTGTATGTTGCTAGACTCAAGGTCTTTGTCAAGTGGAATTTTGACCTGTCTACCTCTTTGGGATCTTCTAGTAGGAGCGAGATCTGACTTAGTCTTTTTGTTTGTTGTGCTCCATCGGATTGAGGCTTTATCACTAGTCTAACAAACTCTCCCTTTTTCTTAGCTCTTCCTGCCTCTTCCTCAGATTCAGTTTCTAAGGCCACTAGAGATACTACAACATAGGTTCTTTTGGGTTTTTCTTTCTACTTCAGCACACCTTTTCTCAATGGGCTAGGTTTGCAGGATGTGCCACCAGAGTAGGAGTGGACTTAGTTACCTTAGGTTTTTCTTTGGAGGGAATCAAATCAACCTTGGGTTTCTTGGTTTCCTCTTTGGCCTCCTTTTGAGAATATTTTTCTCTTTCTTTCTTCACCTCCTCCTTGGTGAAACCCATTTGACTAGCTACTTCTTCTGCCATCTTAGTGACTTTTCTCTTCCAGGTAGGAGTAGTGAACTGCATATGTAAACTAAGGTCCTTTTCCTTGAATGTACCAAATCTCCCTTCCTTGGGATCCACCGATTGACTCAGAAGGTGTTGTGCATATGCCTCAAGTGTACCAAAATTAACTTCATACCCCATGGGAATGATCTAGACTATCTGAGGCTCCACTACTTCCATCACACACTGATCCTTATCGACCATGAAGAAAATAGTTTGCTCATATTTCTCAACTACCTTCTTCAGAATCCTCTCCCTGTTCTTCATTGCAGCTTGGAAGGTTTTAAAATATCCCCAGAGGGCTGATATCCTCATGGTTTCATCACCAACTCCCCGTATACCTTCCTTGATCTACATGGCCATTGGTATATCATAGGCCCATTATACCTTATCGTTGATACCAGGTATCTCATTCAAGAAGTACAATGCTAGGAAAATAAGGAGTACCATATTTAAAAGTATGTTTTTTTAACCTGTTTAATTTTCTTCAGATTTCTCAATAATTCATTCAAAAGTGTAGTGCACAAATCATACCTCTTATCTTCCTTGAGCACTTGGTATGCAGAGTAGATAGCATTACTGGAGATAGAGTTGTATCGGTTGGACTGGTAAACCTTGTATCTGACTACCATTGAACCAAACTTCACATCATTCTCCAAAATGTCATTCACAGTCATGGCTCTGCTATCAAATTTGGATCCATTGGTAGTTATGACAATGTCATTTGATACTTTTCTTAAACTAGGCACGTCTTTGGTTTCAGCTAAACCAGTTACAACATGGATTGCTTGCTTGGTGATTTTGTGTGGCCTATCAAGCCATATAAACTCATCATGTACATGACTAAGGATGTAGCAGATCCATTCTACCTCATCAAATAGCGGAAAATGTGCAAAATTTGAGAAACCCTTATCCTACAGCACCTTATATTCAAGTTTGAGATTTCCCAAACCACCAACCAAATGCTTGTTGTATAGGTCCAACATGTTTGCATTCCCAAGCTCTTCAAGGTCACAATGAATGTAGGCCTTGATATCTTCATTATGCACTATGTCATAGGGCATGAATGAGAATGTACCTTCCAGATCATCCTTGATCGATTTAAATAGATGTTTCTTAAAGAATAGATGAGCCCTGACCTTAATTTCAACCACTAGAGGAGTCACAATACCATGAATTGAAGCCATTTCAAATCCTAGGGTTTACAAAAAACTGAAAAATTTGAACAGATAGATACATTGCTTCACAACTGGGCACTAAAATTCACTTAGAAGTTATTGAAATTGTCACTGAGATCTCCAAGATGCTTTTATCTCTCCTCTTCTCTTACTCGCTTGATTGCATTGTGACAAATGAAGTTTTGAGATGCACTTTTATCCTTTGAAAACCTAATTTTTCACTGTAATTTTATACCGGAGCACAAGATCCTTTAGAAACTTCTGGATATCATCTGCATATATAATTAAGTCCTTCTACAATCTTCCAGAATTGATTGTAGACCACCGAATAGGGGGTTCTTAGAATATGCATGGAAATCTCTCCCTATGGTATAAAGCCCTAGTTATCGGTTGAAGATCCTACACCAGATTTGGGTGCAGACCCGTTGTTAGCTCTGGATTCATCCTTTCTCACCCACATCTTCTCATTCTTCTCCTTGATCTCTTCTACTTTCACTTTTCATTTCTCATCTGATTTGTTCTTGTCTACCAGAGCACTGTTCTTGCTTCTACATTTCTTTGCAATGTGACTGGTTTTGTTGCATGCTCGACAAACAACATTATTTTACATAGGTCTAAAGTTCATCTGATTTGGTCTTGTCTTGCACTAATTAGAGATGTGTCCAAACATTCCACAAGCATATAATCTCTTGCTTTGAAGGTTATTCACTACTGCTCTACACACATTTGACTTATGTCCAAATTTATTGCATATGAAACACTGACTAGTAACGATGGGAATATTATTCATGTTGTTCATCATATTTTTATTGTTCATCATTCCATTATTCATCCTACTTCTGCTTTGACTCTCCATATGACCAAATTTATTGCAAGTAAATTATCTACCATTAAATTTATGAGCATTACATTGTCTTACCAAAGGATTCTTGCTCTTATTCTGATCAGGTTTAGCATTGCCTTGTCCAGATCTAGAGGATTCACCTTTCTCAAATCCTATACCTCACATATCCTTTCCATGTCTCTTACTTTCCAACATCTCATCAAGCCTTTCTAAACTAGTTTTGAATTTGTCTTTATATTCACTGATAGTAGAAAGTTTGTCCCTTAAGGTAGCAATTTGTCTTCCAAGTTCTTGACCATTATTCCTTGATTGTGTCAACTCAAGCTTCAATTGATCATTCTCATAGGTAAGCCCGAAGCATTCATTAGCTCTTTCCTTCAATAATTGTGTCAGATTCTCTTCATTCTTCTTTTGGTCCTTAATTTCTATAGTTAGACTCATCACAATGGATTGTATCTCATTCTTCAAAGCAACATTCTCTCTCTCAAGCTTGTTAACCTCATCAGCTTTGTTTTAGTATTCCATGATCTGATCTTCTTTCTCCTTCAACTTGTCCATTAATTCCTTCCTTGTTTCTCTACAAACACTTGCTTGATCATTTAGTTCACTAATAAATTCATCAGCAACATTTAGGTTCTTCTTCAAGGTATAGACCTCACTTCTAGCTACATCAAGATCATCAAATGCCACATTGAGTTGTCTCCGAAAAACTGGAATCCATAGAATCAATCTTCCAGATCTTCCTCAAAGGAACTAGGCTCTGATACCAATTGTTAGAATCGGAGATCACTAAGAGAGGGGGGTGAATCAGTGATCTACCAAAAATCAAATCCTCAAACTTATTATTTATCCACTGGTTATCAATGCATAACAGAAAAGAACATAAACATGCACCAAAGAATACACAAATCCACAACACTGCAATTTTTATGTGAAAACCTAGAAAGGGAAAAACCATGGTGGGGATAGAACCCACAATATTCATATACTATGGCCAAGAGTACATAAATATTATATAGATAGGGAATGCACTTGCATTTAGGCTCACTGCCTAGAGCTCACTACTTAAATATAGTTGCTTGGAAGGCTACAACCTTCAGATTAGTCTCACTGACTTACAATTTGATTACAATAAGAAAATACAATGAAATGAACTCTCAATTAACATCTGACTATGAAAGAATGAGTTTCGGTTAACCACTAAATCTCTGACTATCTTTGCTCTGTTGAATACTATGTTTCTGTCTCGATCAACTATCAGTTGGTCTAAAAGAAAAACAGATCACCACACCACTAACACATTAAAAATCAATCACCAAATTGATCTTATATATCTGGTCTTAACACAAAAGCAATCTCCTTCAAGTCGGCTTCAAGAAGTGTAAAGTGTAGCTCCAAGTCGGCTTCAATCTTGAACAAAACATAGCACTGGACCAAAAGATTATAATCACACACTCCCTACGGGTCTTCCCTAATGGTATGATAAATCAATAAGGATATAGAAAACTATTGAGAGGGGGGCTGAATCAGTATATAGAAAACTACTAAACTTTCACCAAGCTTAGAAACAATCTCACAAGTCAATCTTTGAACTAACCGGTTCAAACACTGAACTACAAACTATAATAGCACTAACAGTTTACCAGTTTGATTGACATACCAAAATAATAATATAACAACTTTGAAACTCCCAAACCATTTAACCAATACATCAAAATACTTAACTGACAATAGTAAAAGCACATTTCAGATTACTACTGGTCATCTTATCATATCTAAGTGGACTTAATAGTTAAGAAAATTAGCCATATCAAACATAACAACAAAAACCATTCACCACTTGACACAATAATTTTTAACATGGAAATCTAAATGGGAAAAACCACGGTGGGTATGAATACCCATAATTATTTTTAACTCTTCTGAGGTTTGCGATGTTAGGAGCCAAGCCTGTTAAAGCTTTAAAAAAAGTCCTATTAAGAACAGATCATGTTAGGGACCACCCGGTTAAGGGATTGACTATAATGCCCTATTAGAAGCAATACCCTATTAGGAGTAACCTTGATAGAGAATTTAAAATCCAAGCTAATGGATCACTTGGTTAGAGGATTTAGAAAGCACTAAGCTTGTTAAAGCTTACCCGGTTAAGGGATTTGACTTTTGTAATTGTTAGAGAACAACTGGGGTTTGATGATCTGGTAAATAGCACTACTCTACTTGATCAGATCCTTTTCATGCTCCTATCTGCCTTCACACATATTGTAGATACACCTTTTGGTTCGACAACCAATCACACTGACATTTAACCAAAATTTCCAACACTACAACAAAACAATTCATTGACCTTATAAGCAAAACAACAGGTCAGTAACACATCACAAACCTAAGATCTCATAGAGATTACAAACAAATCAGTTCAAGTATGACCTTTAGATTACATAGAAATCATTTCTCATTGTTCAAGACAACCTTGATCGCTCCTTGAACACCGCTTCATCGAATCCTGTAACTCATCATGCGGTTTCCTCTTCATACAGTGTACTCACTCATTCCCAAGATAAAACTGTTATCTCTACATGCCAAAAACTATTTGAAACTCATCACATACAACATGCGTACATGGAATAATCATTACCCTTCACCATTTGATCATAAATAAATACAACCATTGGTTAGGGTTTGGAACATCAACAGGTAGGGTTATCAATTGATCTCACTGCTTTAAAAGTAATACCGGTTTCCTTGACTTTCTCACCTACCGATTGCAAAAAAACATCATAACAACATTATTACCGGTTACAATTGACATCAATGAAATCTTCAATCAAATACCAACAATCTCCCCCTTTGGCATTGATGGCAATACAAATATTAGTACCCTTGATTGTGATGATTGAGAGTGAGTAATGCACATACATAGGTATATAAATCTTGGTTTACTTTTTACAATGTACTCTCCTTCAACTGAGTCACCATGTCTTCAGCTGGTAACCAACTACTATTCTTCTCTCTGTCAATCATACAATTCTTGTCCATAATCATATAGTTCTTCTCCCCCTTTGACAACAATGCCAAAGTGAAAGCAAAACATGCAGTGTCATACTTAACTATTCTGCATCAACAATTTGCAACTTGATGCTCCCCCTATGGAATAACTCCACTCTACACCAATCCTGCTTCAAGATTCTTCAATTAGCTCTAGGACAGATGTAATCCATATCTACTCAGTTGACCTCATGTAGGGGCACAACCCCTAGCTAACCTCTAAGATACTCAAAAGTAGTCTTAGGTAGATGTTTAGTAAAGATATCTGCTAACTGCTCCTCAGTAGATACATGCTCCAATAACACATCTTTACTCAGTACTTTCTTCCTCAAAAAATGATATTTCAGCTCAATATGCTTGGTTCTAGCCTGCAACACCAGGTTCTTTGAAATATGTATTGCACTGGTGTTATCACATAAAATCTTTACTCATTATGTAATCTTCAACTTGAATCCTTAAAGAATGTGTTTCATCCAGATTGTCTGGGTACAATTCATATACGCTACAACATATTCAGCTTTAGCAGTAGACTATGATATACAGCTCTACTTCTTGTTGCTCCAAGATACAAGTCTACCTCTAAGAAAGAATGCACCATCGGTTGTGCTCTTCCTATCATCAACATTTCCTTCCTAGTCTACATCTGTATAAACCTTCAAATCAAAGTTACCTGCATATGGATACCATAATTCATAATCAATAGTACCTTTCAAATATCTGAATATCCTTTTAATTGCAATCATGTGTGTCTCCTTTGGATTCTTCTAAAATATGGTAACTAATCCAACTGCATGACCAATATCCGGTATGTTGTGAACAACATAATGCAGTTTCCCTATCATTGATCTGTACTCCTTTTCATCAACAAATGTGGCATCATCCTCCTTAGATAGTTTATTGATGGTATGATAAAAGAATAAGTATCTGGTAGATTACTGAGAGGGGGGGAGTGAATCAGTAAACTAAAAAACTGATACAAACTTCCCAATCTCAAATTCAAACTCACAAAGTAAACTTTCACTATCAAGATCAATACTCATAAGAATACTCAACATCAATAGGTAAATTGTTATAACAACTTCAATCTTGTAAACATTCAAATGCTTAATCATATATCAACATACTTCATCTCTCAATTCTTCTAGTTATCATGCCTTATTAGAAGAGTTAAGTAGTCAATCAAATCAACAAATAAGATCATAACCACAAAAACATTCACCACTTGACACAAATGTTTATACATGGAAAACCCAAATCAGTAAAAACCATGGTGAGATAAGACTCACAAGATATCTATCTAAAATCTTCTGAAGTTTTCCCTGTTAGGAGCCAAGACTGTTAAAGCTTTTACAATAAGTCCTGTTAAGAACTAATCTTGTTAGGAATCACTTGGTTAAGGGATTTACAAAATGCCTTGATGAAAAGAAAATACCCTGTTAGGAGTAACTTCAATGGAGGATTTGAGAATCCAAGCTAATGAACCACCTTGTTAGAGGATTTAAGAAGTAACCAAGCCTGTTAGAGCTTACTCAGTTAGGGGATTTCACTTCTGCTGTAATTGTTAGAAAACAATAGGTTTTCTTGATCTATCTAAATAGCACTACATTTTCTTGATCAGATCCTTTTAAGCTTCAATCTACCTTCACTCAAACTGCAGATCCATTCTTCAGTTAGGCAACCACACACTCAACTGATTTCAGCCAACACATTGCCAACAACTTTACAAACAACTTCATCGACCTTAAATACAAATCAATTAGGTCGGTAAAACAACAAAAACCTAATTCTCTCATAGAGATTACAAACAAAATTGGTTCAATTGTGACCGTTGGATTTACATAGCAATCTATACACATTCTTCAAGAAAATTCCAACCACTCCATGATCAAACAAACGAACAAACACACCAAAACAATCTGAACTAATCCTCATTCAATGATCACATATGTCACCATCATTACCGCTCATCATTAGGTCTTAAACCAACAAACTTGATCGGTTAGGGTTTAACAAAAAAACCAACTGGTAGGGTCTACCAGTTACATTGTATAGAAAGGGTTTAACCTTATACACTAGTTTACCAGTTCAACTCACAAACTAACATACCGGTTTACAACATCTTCCTCAAAGCTCTTTCTACTGGTTACGAGACAATATCAATAACAACAATATTAGTAATATCATAAATACCATTACCAGTTCAATTGACATCAATGACAACATAACATATCATTAATGTAATCTTCATACAAATGCCAACAATCTCCTCCTTTGGAATTGATGGCAATACAAGTATCAATGCCTCTGATTGTTGTTGTGATTGGTGAATAGGAATCTTGGTTTACATTACCAAGTATTCAACATGATGTGTTTGTCTTCATCCTGTCGCTGGTTTCCCTTTTCCAGTCACATAATTCTTCTCCTAATCACATAATTCTTCTCCCCCTTTGACAACAATGCCAAATTGAAAGTAAAACATGTAATATCAAAATTTCACTATGCATCAACAACATACTGCAACTTGATGCTCCCCCTGTGGAATACATCCACTTTTTCATCAATCCATGTAAAATTTTGCAAGCGATTTAGGGACTGATGCAATCAAAATCATGCTCAACTAGCTTCATGAAGAGGGACAACCCCCAACTGACTTCTAAGATACTCAAAAGTAGTCTTAGGCAAAGGTTTGGTAAAGATATCTGCAAGCTGCTCCTTGGTAGAAACATGCTCTAAGATAACATCTTTACTTTAAACTTTTTCCCTCAAAAAGTGATACTTGAATTCAATGTGCTTGGTGCAAGTGTGTAAAATAGGATTCTTAGAATTATTTATGGCACTTGTATTATCACATAAATTCCTTATAGGTTCTAAGATTCATCTTAAAACCTTCCAAAATGTGACTCATCCAAATATCTTGTGTGCAATTCATATAAGCTACAACATACTTAGCTTCAACAGTAGATTGTGAAGTACAACTCTGCTTCTTACTACTCCATAAAACTAGCCTTCCTCCTAGAAATAATGCTCCACTAGTAGTACTTTTCTAGTCATCAACATTTCCTGCCCAATCAGCATCTGTGTATGCCTTCAAATCAAATTTTCCTCCATATGGATACCATAATCCATAGTCAACTATATCTTTCAGATACCTAAAAATTCTCTTGGTTGCAATCAGGTATGGTTCCTTTAGATTCTTTTGAAATCTTGCAACTATACCAATTGCATGGGCAATATTTGGTCTGCTGTGAACAACATAGTGTGATTTGCCAATCATTGACCTGTATTCCTTTTCATCAATAGACTTAGATTCATCTTCCTTGGATAACTTACAATCTGTAACCATTGGTGTTCCAACTGGTTTATAGTCACTTGTGCCAAAAGTCTTCAAAACCTCCTTCACATACTTAGATTGAGTAATGAAAATACCATTCTTGATTTGCTATATCTGCAAGCCTATGAAATTTTTTATTTCCCTACTAAAGACATTTAAAACTCATTTTTCATTTTATCTGCAAAACTATTGCTCATGACATCATTACCTCCAAAAATAATATCATCAACAAATACTTCACTGACCAGTATTTCATCTCCTTCAGACTTGAGATAAATATTACTATCATCACTGGTTCTTACAGAGCCTATCTTCATCAGATGTGTATGAAGCCGTTCATACCATGCTCTAGGTTCCTGCTTTAATCCATACAAAGCTTTATGCAATCTACATACCATGTCTTTCTCATTAGTCAATGCATAACCATCTGGTTGCTCTATGTATACCTCTTTTTCCAATATCCCATTCAAAAATACAGACTTAACATTCATCTAATATACCTAGAACTTCTTATGGGCTGCAAATATGAGTAAAGTTCTGACACCTTCCAATCTTGCTACTGGTGCAAACGTTTTGCCATAATCTTCACCTTCTTCTTGAGCATAACCCTTGCAAACTAATCTTGCCTTATTGCCAACTACAACACCATCTTCATTTAACTTGTTTCTAAATACCCCTTTTAGTACCTATAACATTCTTGTTTACCAGTTGTGGTACCAAGGTCCAAGTGTTGTTCTTCTCAATTTGATCCAATTCCTCCTCCATAGCTTTAACCCAATAATCATCACCAAATGCCTTCTTAGCACTTCTAGGTTCAATGGTGGAGATCATGCAAGAGTTCTCTCTTATTTTCCTTCTAGTTAGTACTCCAGCATCCTTATCCCCAATAATCAGCTCAGGACTGTGGTTCAGTCTCACATACCTAGGAATAACATGATCATTCTCTTTAGGTTCATCTTCTTCATTATTATCTTCTTCTAAATTTATTTGTTTCAGTTGAACAAGTGCATCAGAATTTGCTTTACCAATTTCTGATTCAACAATTTTAGGTTCCAAAAGCAAAATGCAAGGATCTTCATCCTTTTTTCTCTGAATAGGTTCCTTCAGAGACTTCAGGAAATTCATCTACACAAACATCAACACTCTTAACAATTCTCTGTGTCTGGTTGTTGAAGCATTTTTAGGCCTTACTCTTGGTGGAATAGCCAAGAAATATGCCTTCATCACTCTTAGCTTCAAACTTGCTAATATAATCATCTCTTTTAATAAAACACTTGCTACCAAATTTCTTAAAATATCTAACATCAGGTGATATTCCATACCAATATTCATAAGGGGTCTTGTCCTTACCTCTTTTCATTAGAACTCGATTCATTGTGTGGATAGTTGTATTTACAACTTCTTTCAAAAAAAATTTCGCTACATTTCCTTGTATCAACATTGTCCTAGTAGCTTCAACCACTGATCGATTGTTCCTCTCTGCTATACCATTCTGCTATGGTGTCCTTGATGCAGAAAGATGTCGTTTGATACCATTCTCATCACAATACTTAGTGAATTCCTCAGAAGTAAATTCACCACCTTGATCTATTCTTAGACATTTTATCTTTTTGCCACTCTCTTTCTCAGCTAAGGCCCTGAATGCCTTGAACTTACCAAAACATTCATTCTTATCCTTCAAGAATGTGACCCATATCATCCTTGAACAATCATCAGTGAAGATCGTGAAATATCTATCACCTTGATTACTTCTTGTTCTTATTGGTCCACATAGATCTGTATGAACTAGATCTAACAAGTGCTCTGCTAAGAAGGAATTGCTCTTGAAAGTTGAAGAAGTCATCTTTCCTAACTGACATTCTTTACAAAGAGCATTAACCAGTTTATCTAGCTAAGGCAAACCTCTTACTGTCTTGGAATTGATCACTTTAACAATGTTATAAAAGTTTATCTGACAAAATCTCCTATGCCAAAGCCATCTATCATCTATGTTTGCAATCAAATAGTTGCTAACTTTAGGATTAAGATGAAATATATTACCTCTGGTTTGTTTCCCGATTGCAATCAATTCACCTTTGTCATCAAAGATTTTGCACATACCATTTCTAAACTCTAGTGGGTATCCTCTATCATTAAGTTGTGCCACACTTAGAAGATTTTGCTTTAGGCCTTCAATCCAATAGACATCATCAACACTTCTCTTCCCATTAAGAGAAATAACTCCCTTAGCTTTAACCATGCAGGGTGAGTCATTGCCAAATCTGACAACACTGCCATCAAATTCCTTCAAGGAAAGAAATTTTCTTTGATTACCAGTCATATGATGTGAACAACCACTATCAATGATCCAATCATCAGAGTTATCCATCCTGGACACTAGTGCCTTCTGATTTCATATCTATTCCTTAATAGCTGCAAACACAATATCTTCACTAGCATCATCATCAGATTCTTCATCAGTAATACCACTGTCAATAGCAATAAGACAATCTCTCTTGCCTTTTCCCATATATTTCTTGAATTTTTCTCTCTTGTATTCATTTTCACCATTACGATAGTTAGCTGCTATATGACCAATCTTGTTGCATGCAAAACATTTTAAAGGTAGTTTACCTCTATATTTACCAATACCTCTAGGTAGTTGTTTTCCCAACAATGCTTCAAGCTCCACTAGGTTGTCTTCATCATCAACATCTCTGTTGGATCTAGATTCATAACCATGACAAGTATCTCTACTTTTTCTCATAGATGGATTAGAGACAGAAGCTCTGAATGCAGATTCTGAATTCTGTACACTACCATCATAGCCATTTAATTCAAAGCCAGTAAGTTTGCCAATGATAGAGTCAAGAGTTACCTTAGTTTTGTCAATGGACTTCAACTCCTGAATAGATGCAACTTAGATAGCATAGACTAGTAGCAGGGTTCTCAGTACCTTACTGATCTCTGTGGCATCTTCCACTTTCCCTCTTGCACTCTTTATTTCACCAACTATCTCTTTTATCCTTTGAGCATACTGTTGGATATTCTCACCTTCAGGCATTCTCATGTCATCAAACTTTCCTCTTAGACTCTCCTTTTTAGCAATCTTAACATGTTCATCTCCGCTATAAATCTCTTCAATTTTTTTCTAGACTTCATATGCAGCTTCAAGACCATGAACATCTACATGTTCAACATCAGATAGGGAACTGAAAATAGCCTCCAATGCTTGATAATTTTCTTCTTGTTCTTTCTTTTGATCATCAGTCAGAGTTCCAGTAGGTGTAACATACAGTTTCTACATGATCTCAATACAGACTTCCCAGACTCTTAATGTAAATATTCATTCTATCGCTCCATATCCTATAGTTATCTTTGTTGAACTTCAGACCTTCCTTCTTCATCATGATCTACAAGATCTTTTCCTCAAGTTGTTGGGCTTTTAGGTTAAAGAGGACCTACGATGCTCTAATATCAATTGATGATATGATGAAAGAGTAAGTATCCAGTAGATTACTGAGGGGGGGGGGGGAGGTGAATCAGTAAACAAAAAAACTGATACAAACTTCCCAATCTCAAATTCAAACTCACAAAGTAAAATTTCACTATCAAGATCAATACTCATAAGAATACTCAACATCAACCGGTTAACTGTTATAACAACTTAATAGTAAACAACTTTAATCTTGTAAACATCCAAATGCTTAATCATATATCAACATACTTCATCTCTCAATTCTTCCAGTTATCATGCCTTATCAGAATAGTTAAGTAGTCAATCAAATCAACAAAAAAGATCATAACCACAAAAACATTCACCACTTGACACAAATGTTTATACATGGAAAACCCAAATAGGTAAAAACCACGGTGAGATGAGACTCACAAGATAGCTATCTGAACTCTTCTGAAGTTTGCCCTATTAGGATCCAAGCTTGTTAAAGCTTTTACAATAAGTCTTATTAAGAACTGATCCTATTAGGAATCACCTAGTTAAGGGATTTACAAAATGCCTTGATGAAAAGAAAATACCCTGTTAGGAGTAACCTCGGTAGAGGATTTGAGAATCCAAGCTAGTGAACCACCTTATTAGAGGATTTAAGAAGTAACTAAGCTTGTTAGAGCTTACCCGATTAGGGGATTTCACTTCTGCTATAATTGTTAGAAAACAATAGGTTTTCTTGTTTTGCCTAAATAGCACTACATTTTCTTGATCATATCCTTTTAAGCTTCAATCTTCCTTTACTCAAACTATAGATCCATTCTCTGGTTAGGCAACCACACACTCAACTCATTTCAGCCAACACTTTGCCAACAACTTTACAAGCAACTCCATCGACCTTAAATACAAATCAATTAGGTCGGTAATGCAACAAAAACCTAATTCTCTCATAGAGATTAAAAACAAATCGATTCAAGTGTGATCATTGGATTTACATAGAAATCTATACACATTCTTCAAGAAATATCCAACCGCTCCATGATCATCACTTGATCGGACTTGTAACTCATCATGCGTTATGCATTAGATGCAATCCACTTTTCTCATTCCCTAGACAATCAAACAAATGAACAAACCTACCAAAACAATCTAAACTAATCCTCATTCAATGATCACATGTGTCGCCATCATTACCGCTCATCATTAGATCTTAAACAAACAAATGTGATCGATTAGGGTTTAACAAAAAAATAATTGGTAGGGTTTAGCGGTTACATTGCATAGAAAGGGTTTAACCTTATACACTGGTTTACCAGTTCAACTCACAAACTAACATACCAGTTTACAACATCTTCCTCAAAGCTCTTCCTACCAGTTACAGGACAATATCAATAACAACAACAATATAAGTAATATCATAAATACCATTACTGGTTCAATTGATATCAATGACAACATAACATATCATTAATGTAATCTTCATGCAAATGCCAACATTTACAACCTGTAACCATTGGAGTCCCAACTGGTTTACAGTCACTCATTCCAAATGTCTTCAATACCTCTTTCACATATTTAGACTGTGTGATAAAAATACCACTCTTCATCTGTTGAATTTGCAAACCTATGAAGAATTTTATCTCTCCTACCAGAGACATTTCAAATTCACTTTTCATCTCATTTACAAAGTCATCACTCATATCATAATTACCTACAAATGTGATATCATCCACAAATACTTCACTAACTAGTATCTTATCTCCTTCAATTTTGAGATATATATTGTTGTCTTCACTGGCTATTTGAAAACCTATCTTCATCGGGTGTGAGTGTAGTCTTTCATATCATGCTCTGGGTGCTTGCTTCAAACCATATAGTGTCTTGTGTAGTTTACACACCATATCCTTTGCATCAATCAAAGAATAACCATCTGGTTGTTCAATGTATACTTCCTCTTCCAGTATTCCATTTAGAAATGTTGACTTCACATCCATCTGATATACTTAGAATCCCCTATATGCTACAAGTGCAAGTAGAGTTCGAACACCTTCCAATTTAGCAACCGGTGCAAATGTCTCACTATAGTCTTCTCCTTCTTCCCGTGCATAACCTTTTCATAACAGTATAGCTTCATTTACTACTACTCCATCTTCATTCATTTTATTCCTAAATAGCCATTTAGTACCTATCACATTTTTATTCACTGGTCTAGATACTAGGGTCCATGTATTGTTCTTCTCAATCTAGTCAAGCTCCTCTTCCATAGCTTTCATCCAGTGATCATCTCCAAATGCTTCCTTAGTAGTTCTAGGCTCAATAGTGGAGATCATGCAATAATTCTCTCTAATTATTCTCCTGGTTAACACTACAACATCTTTATCTCCAATAATCTTGTCAAGATTATAATTTAGTCTCACATACCTTGGAATAATTAATCATTATCTTTAGGTTCTTATTCCTCACTATCATCATCTTCTTCTACAGAATCTTCATGTTCTGGTTGAACTAGTACTACAACATTCACTTCAAAAACTTCTGGCTTCACCGGTTCTAGTTCCAAAATCAGAATGTAAGGTTCATCTTCCTTCTTCTCCTCACTAGTACTCATCCACTTGGACATCTATACTTTCAATGATTCTCTTTGTTTGGTTGTTTTAAAATTTGTAGGCCTTACTCTTGGTGGAGTAACCAAGAAATATGCCTTCATCACTTTTAGTATCAAACTTACTAAAATAGTCACCTCTCTTGATAAAACATTTACTGCCAAAAATCTTAAAATAACTGACATTAGGTGATCTACCATACTAGTATTCATAAGTAGTTTTAACCTTACCTCTCTTTAACAATATCTAGTTCATAGTGTATATAGTTGTGTTGATAGCTTCTCTCCAAAAACTTTTTGCTACACCTCCTTGTATTAGCATCATTCTAACAACTTCAACAACTGACCAGTTGTTTCTCTCTTCAATACCATTCTGTTGTTGTTGGCATTATGTGAACCCGCATGAGCATTATGTGAACCAGCATGAGCCTTATGTAAACTGGCATGAAGACATAATGATATTGTATGTTGTCATTGATGTCAATATGAGACATAGTGTGAACTAACACATGAGATAATTGAAGAAAGAGGTACCGACATATGTGTGAACCAGTATATGCCAAAGTGAAGTGGCACATTTGTTCAAAGTGAACCGACATGTAGTTATGGGAACTGGCACATGGAAGCACTATATGACTACCAATTGGTATGGTACCTTCCACTTTGGGGTTTTCGGTTGGAGTATCTCAAGTCTATGTGACTCAATCGGTGATCTTTGTGTGCTGAGTTAGCAGTATGATGGAGAACAGATCGTGTTGCCACGTAAGCTCTGTGCGCGTGAAGGATCTTGCATAAAGAAGACTATTCCTATCTACCTCAGGAATGTGCAAAGTCTATCAAATGGTGATAACACGTGATGGGTTATCACCCACCATGAAAATGATGGATAATGGATGATGGAGAATGTCTTGAGATCGACTCAAGATTGGTGCATTTAATGTAGTATGTTTCAACGGTCAAGATCAAACCGTTTGAATTGCTCAACCTAACAGGTTTAGGGTTTAAGGTTTTTGCTACCGACCTGTATGTTCCCTATAAGATCGATGTTAGGTTGCTGGCAAAAGTTGTGAGTGTGTATCCAATGAAAGTGATACAAGATTCTTGCCAGACCATAGGAGAGAAGAGATACCTGCAAAGTGTATGTGCAGAAGGAAAAGAGGAGCCTAAACGGATCCATATAAGTATTAAGTGTTGTTAACATATCATTGTAATACCTGTTGATCTCTAACCACTTCAACAGTTGTAAAATCCCCTAACAGGGTAGCCTTAACTGGCTTGATTCAAAATCCCTTAAATCAGGTGGTCTTAACCAGCTTGCTATAAATCCCTTAACCGGGTAACTCAAAGCTAATGAGTTCTGAGAAGCTAAAAAAGCTTAGGAGATCCTTTTAGCTATTGAGTTCTTAAAATCCTCTAACAAGGTGACCCTACCGGGTTTAACCCTTAACCGGGTATCCCTTAACCGGGTGATCCCTAATAGGATTGGTTCCTACCAGAAACTATTGTAATATTCTTAACCGGACAAGGCTTCTAATAGAGTGGACTTCTAAAGAGTTCAAAAAGCAGCTTGTGGGTATTCATCCCCACCATGGTTTTTCCCAGTTGGGTTTCCACGTGAAGAATATGTGTGTCATGTGAAATGCTTTTGTCTTGAGATGCTTTGTTTTATCTGTTATGCACATGAAGTTTCTATGTTTTATGTCTATCTATAAAACATATTGAACTCACTGTTGTGAAGATTTGATAATTAAAGTCTACTAGTTCATGCATGTGAATATTATGATAATGTGGTATTGAGCTAAGAGAAAAGCTTAGTGAGTGACCAGTTCATGACTGATTGAGCTATACTGGATGCTACCGATTGCACTTTGTTTTATCGGTATCTCTATTTATTAGTCATTGTGAGTGTTTGTTGTCAAACCGGTTTTGGACTGAGTTTGTGTCTATACTGATTCACCCCCCCCTCTTAGTACCGGTTTGGTACTAGTGGTTCATCATTGAGTTATCAATTGGTATCAAAGCATTGCAGGTCCTCTATGTTGTAAGCTTAACAGCTTGAGGAAAAGATCCTAGCCAAATGATGAAGAGGGAAGGTCCAAAGTTCAACAGGGAAAACTTTGGTATATGGAAAGATAGGATGAAGATATTCATCAAAAGCATGGGTGTTTAACACTGGAGTTATGTTGAAAATGTATATGTTGTTCCTACCGGTACTCTCACCAATGACCAAAAGGGAGAGATACAAGAAAATGGGAAAGTCATGGAAGCCCTCATCAGTAGTCTATCTGACATTGAGTTTATTGATGTTCAGGACAAGGCCAATCCCAAATAAGTATGGGATGCTCTTGAAAATATCTATGGTGGTGATGAGCATGTAAAACAGGCCAAGGAAGAGAGCTTGAGAGGAAAGTTTGAAGACATGAGGATGGTTGAAGGAGAGACCATTCAGTAGTATGGAATAAGAATCAAAATAGTTGTTGGAGAAATAAAGAGTGCAGGTGGCAAAATAGAAGATTCCACTGTGGTAAGTAAAGTCCTGAGATCCCTGTTGCCGGTTTATGCAATAAGGGTTGCTGCTATTCAGGAGCTGAGATCAATAGACAAGTCTAAGGCATCCTTGGACTCCATCATAGCCAAGTTGACAGCCTATGAGCTGAATAGCTTTGATGGTAGTGTTCAAAAGTTAGAATCAACTTTTAAAGCTTCTGCTATACCATCCAAAAAAGGAAAAGAGGCTAGTACTAGTGGGGAACCTAGTTAGAATAGAGAAATGAAGGATGAAGAGTTTCTAATGGAATTTGAAGCTCTTCTAGCCAGGAGATTCCCAAAAGGAACTGGTAAATACAAAGGTAAGCTACCTTTGAAATGTTTCTCCTGCAACTAGATAGGACATATTGCTATGAACTGTCCTAATAGTGACAATAAGGACAAACCAGAAAGGTTCAAGAAATTCAGAGGAAACCAGAGAAATTGTTTTGTGGTAGTTGATGAAGGTGTCGCAGATGAGGAATTAGAAGATGAAGAGAATGAAGACATTGTGTTCATTGCTGTAAAGGAAGATGTGATAGACAAGAAGGCTCTTGTTCCCGGTTTGATGATTCCAATGAGTGGATCATTGACAGTGGCTGCTCTCACCATATGACTGGTGACTGGAGCAAGTTTCTATCATTAGAAGAGTATGATGGTGGTGTGGTTCGCTTTGGCAATGATGCACCATGCATGGTCAAAGGCAGAGGGTCCATCTCCTTGAATGGAAAGAGTAGTGCTGACAATGTGTATTGGGTTGATGGTCTCAGACACAACCTTCTAAGTGTTGCCCAGTTAAATGACAGTGGACTGACTCTGCAATTCAAGAATGGAGTTTGCAGAATCAAAGGTAAAGATGGTAAATTAGTAGCCACTGGCATGCAGACTAAAGGTAACCTATTTCATCTAAATGCTAATATAAGTACATGTCTTATGGCTAAGCTTGATGATAGTTGGATATGGCATAGAAGATTCTGCCATGGGAACTTTGACAACATTGTGAAGGCTAGTAAGATCAAGGCAGTTAGAGGGTTGCTGGTGCTGAGCAAACTAGATAATACCTTTTGTAGAGAATGTCAATTGGGGAAAATGTCTTCCTCAACTTTTAAAGGTAAATCTTTCACTGCTGACAACTTGCTTGATCTTGTGTATATTGATTTATGTGGTCCTATGAAAACTAGAAGTGTGTAGGGTGATAGGTACTTCATGATTCTCACTGATGACTGCTCAAGAATGATGTGGGTCACATTCTTGAAAGACAAGTCTGAAGCCTTTGGGAAATTCAAAGCTTTCAGAGCATTAGTGGAAAAGGAAAGTGGTAAAAGGATCAAGTGTCTCAGAACTGATCAAGGAGGGGAATTCACTTGCAGTGAATTCAACAAGTACTATGAAGAATTTGGCATCAAGAGATAGCTGTCTACCCCCCGGACTCCACAACAGAATGGCCTAGCAAAGAGGAATAACTAGACTGTGGTTGAAGCGGCTAGAACTATGTTGATCCAAGGAAAGGTTTCTCACACCTTTTGGAGAGAAGTGGTGAGCATTGGAGTTTACACTATGAACCAGGTACTCATCAAAAAGGGCAAGGACAAAACTCCTTATGAGTATTGGACCAGTAAGACCCCTATGGTAAACTATTTTAAGGTCTTTGGTAGCAAATGTTACATCAAGAGGAGTGAATATCAGCGCAAATTTGAAGCTAAATGTGATGAAGGAATATTTCTAGGATATTCCACCAAGAGTAAAGCTTTCAAGTGCTACAACAATAGGACTTAGAGAATTATGGAAAGCATCAATGTAAGAGTTGATGAATCCTCTAAGAAGACTGAGAAAACCGGCAGTGAGCAAGTTGTAAATGAACTAGTTGCAACCTTCTGGGAACCGGTTGTCAGTCAACTAAGCACCAGTAACAGTGTTCCTGAACCGATGATTGTTGATACTGATGAAGATAAGGATGAAGAAGAAAAGCAAGAAGAACCAATCAAGACCATTCCTCGGTATGTCAAGTTGAATCATGATCCCAAGTAGATCATAGGTGACAAGGATGTACGAATCCTTACCAGAAGAAAGATCAGAGAAAACTTATGTATGATCTCTGAATTTGAGCCTAAATCATTCAAAGAGGCTCATAATGATGAAGACTGGAACAAGGCAATGGGAGAAGAACTTGATCAAATAGAGATAAATGGTACATGGTCCTTGGTACCCAAACCAGAGCATAAAAATGTCATTGGCACCAAATGCGTGTTCAAAAATAAGTTGAATGAGGATGGCACAGTGATTAGGAATAAAGCCAGATTGGTATGCAAAGGATATGCTCAAGAAGAAGGTGAAGACTATGGGGAGACCTTTGCTCCTGTAGCCAGATTGGAAGGAGTTCGTATGCTTCTTGCATATGCAGCTTTTAAGAGATTCAAGGAATATCAAATGGATGTAAAATCTGCATTCCTAAATGGTGTACTTGAAGAGGAGGTATATATTGAGCAACCAGATGGGTTTACCCTACTTGAAGATAGTGACATGGTATGTAGGCTACATAAAGCATTATACAGTCTAAAGCAAGCACCTAGGGCATGGTATGAGCGCCTACATTCCCATCTTGTGAAGATTGGATTTGAGAGAACAAGTGAAGATAGAAATATCTACTTGAAGTCTGAAGAAGATCAGATCCTGATCTGTGAAGTTTTTGTTGATGACATCATCTTTGGTGGAGATGACAAGATGAGTCATGAGTTTGTTGATGAGATGAAGAAAGAGTTTGAAATGTCACTCATAGGGGAGATCAAGTTCTTCATTGGACTGCAGATCTAGCAGATGAAAGATGGAATCTTCATCACTCAGTCCAAATATGTCAAAGAGGTGTTAAAGACTTTTGGCATGGAAGATAGCAACCCGGTTGGTACACCGATGGTGACCGGTTGCAAATTGACAAAGGAAGATGATTTTGCACTGGTTGATGAGAAGGAATACCGATCAATGATTGGTAAGTTGCATTATGTAGTGCATAGCAAACCAAATATTGCACATGCAGTTGGCATCACTGCAAGGTTCCAGAAGAGTCCAAGAGAATCTCACTTGAGTGCAGTCAAGCGGATTCTTAAGTATTTGAAGGGAACAATTGACTATGGATTGTGGTACCCATAGAACAATAATTTCAATTTGAAAGTATTCACAGATGCTGATTGGGCCAGTAATGTGGATGACCGGAAGAGCACAACCGGTGGTGCATTCTTTCTCGGTGGTAGACTGGTCTCATGGATGAGTAAAAAGTAGAGTTGCATCTCTCAATCTATAGCGGAAGCGAAGTATGTTGCAGCTTTCATGAACTGCACTTAGACAATTTGGATGAAGCATGTACTGGAAGGCTTCAAGATCCCTGTATCTGAACCAGTAAGTATATTCTATGATAACACAAGTGCTATCAATATATCAAAGAATCCAGTTTTACATTCTAGAACCAAGCATTTTGAGCTTAAGTATCATTTCTTGAGGGAAAAGGTTCAGAATAAAGAGATTGCACTGGAGCATGTGTCTAGTAAGGAGCAGTTAGCAAACATATTCACCAAGCCTCTCCCAAAGACAACATTTGTGCATTTGAGAGGTGAATTAGGGGTATTGCCCCTTTAGGAGGTGAACTAAAAGTGGGTGTTCCACATCAGTCAGGTACTAGATAGACAAATGTTTGGTTGATTGGTGTGTTTCAAGATGCTACTCCTCAGGGGGAGCAACATGAGGAAACAATGATGATTGTTACTCCACTTTGGCATTGTTGTCAAACGGGGAGAAGAAGTAAAGCAAAAAGATATCTGCAGCAAATGGGGAGAAGGTGTGAAGTAGAGATATTGAAGTGAAAATATATCTGCAGCAAATGGGTAGAAGTTGTGAAGCAGAGAAGATATCTTTTATATATTGCCATCAATGCCAAAGGGGGAGATTGTTGGCATTATGTGAACCAACATGAGCATTATGTGAACCGGCATGAGCCTTATGTAAACTAGCATGAAGACATAATGATATTGTATGTTGTCATTGATGTCAATATGAGACATAGTGTGAACCGGCACATGAGATAAGTGAAGAAAGAGGTACCGGCATATGTGTGAACCGGTATATGCCAAAGTGAAGCGGCACATTTGTTCAAAGTGAACCGGCATGCAGTTATGGGAACCGGCACATGGAAGCAATGTATGACTACCGGTTGGTATGGTAGCTTCCACTTCGGGGTTTCTGGTTGGAGTATCTCAAGTCTATGTGACTCAATCGGTGATCTTTGTGTGATGAGTTAGAAGTATGATGGAGGACAGATCGTGTTGCCATGTAAGCTCTGTGCGCGTGAAGGATCTTGCATAAAGAAGACTATTCCTATCTACCTCAAGAATGTGCAAAGTCTGTCAAATGGTGATAACACATGATGGGTTATTAGCCGCCATGAAAATGGTGGATAATGGACGATGGAGAATGTCTTGAGATCGACTCAAGACTGGTGCATTTAATGCAGTATGTTTCGACGGTCAAGATCAAACCATTTGAATTGCTCAACCTAATAGGTTTAGGGTTTAAGGTTTTTGCTACCGACCTATATGTTCCCTATAAGATCGATGTTAGGTTTCTGTCTGAAGTTGCTGGAAAAAGTTGTGAGTGTGTATCCAACGAAAGTGATACAAGATTCTTGCCAGACCATAGGAGAGAAGAGATACCTGCAAAGTGTATGTGCAGAAGCAAAAGAGGAGCCTAAATAGATTTGTATTAGTATTAAGTGCTATTAACAGATCATTGTAATACCTATTGATCTGTAACCACTTCAATAGTTGTAAAATCCCCTAACAGGGTAGCCTTAACTAGCTTGATTCAAAATCCCTTAAATCGGGTGGTCTTAACCGGCTTGCTGTAAATCCCTTAACTGGGTAACTCAAAGCTAATGAGTTCTAAGAAGCTAGAAAAGCTTAGGAGATCCTTTCAGCTATTGAGTTCTTAAAATCCTCTAACAAGGTGACCCTACTGGGTTTAACCCTTAACCAGGTATCCCTTAACCGGGTGATCCCTAACAGGATTGGTTCCTACCAGAACCTATTGTAATGTTCTTAACCGGACAAGGCTTCTAACAGAGCAAAATTCTAAAGAGTTCAAAAAGTAGCTTGTGGGTATTCATCCCCACCATGGTTTTTCCCAGTTGGGTTTCCACGTGAAAAATATGTGTGTCATGTGAAATGCTTTTGTCTTGAGATGCTTTGTTTTATCTGTTATGCACATGAAGTTTCTATGTTTTATGCCTGTCTATAAAACATATTAAACTCACTGTTGTGAAGATTTGATAATTAAAGTCTACTAGTTCATGCATGTGAATATTATGATAATGTGGTATTGAGCTAAGAGAAAAGCTTAGTGAGTGACCGGTTCATGACTGATTGAGCTATACTGGATGCTACCGGTTGCACTCTGTTTTACCGGTATCTTTGTTTATTAGTCATTGTGAGTGTTTGCTGTCAAACCGGTTTTGGACTGAGTTTGTGTCTATACTGATTCACCCCCCCTCTTAGTACCGGTTTGGTACTAGTGGTTCATCATTGAGTTATCATTTGTGGTGTCCTAGGTGCAGAAAGTTGCCTCTTAATTATATTGTCTTCATAATATCTAGTGAATTCATCTGAAGTAAATTCACCTCCTTGATCAGTCCTCAGACATTTTCTCTTGTTACCACTTTCCTTTTTAGCTAAGGCCCTAAATGCCTTGAACTTACTAAAGGCTTCTATTTTGTCCTTCAAGAATGTGACCCACATCATTCTTGAGTAATCATCAGTGAAGACCATAAAATATCTATCACATTGAATAATTTTAGTCCTTATTGGTCCATAGAGATTTGTATGAACCAAATCTAACAAGTATTCTATTGGGAAAGATTTTCTCATAAAAGTTGAGGATGCCATCTTCCCTAACTGGCATTCCTTACACAGAGCATTCACCGGTTTGTCCAACAGAGGCAAACCTCTTACTAACTTGGACTTACTGACTTTGACAATGTTATCAAAATTTATATGACAAAATCTTTGATGCCAAAGCCAACTATCATCTAATTTAGCAATTAAACAGTTGTTGACTTTAGGATTTAGGTGAAACAAGTTACCTTTTGTCTACATTCTGGTTGCAATCAGTTCACCTTTGCTCCCATAGATTTTTCACATTTCATTCTTAAATTCCAATGGATAACCTTTGTCATTGAGTTGAGATACACTCAAAAGATTGTTCTTTAATCCTTCAACCCATTAGACATCATCTGCACTGCTCTCTCCATTAAGAGAAATGGTTCCCTTTCCTTTTACCATGCAGGGTGAGTTATTTCAAAATCTCACAACTCCTCCATCAAATTCCTTCAAAGTAATAAATTTACTCCAGTCACCGGTCATGTGGTGTGAACAACCACTATCTGTGATCCAATCATCAGAACTATCCATGCGAGAAACTAATGCTTTTTGATCAGATGTTTCCTCTTTAATGGCAACAAAGACAATGTCTTCATTAGCATCTCCCTCAGATTCCTCATTAGTGATACCACCATCAATTGCAATGCGGAAATCTATTTTGGCTTTTCCTTTGTACTTCATGTACTTCTCTCTCTTATTCTCATTGTCACCATTAAGACAGTTACCTGCAATATGTCCAATCTTGTTACATGCAAAACACTTCAAAGTTAATTGACCTCTATACTTACTGGTACCTCTAGGTAACCACTTGGCCAACAATGCTTCAAGATCAATTAGAATTTCTTCGTCATCAACTTCTTTGGTGGATCTAGACTCATAACTATGACTAACATCTCTTCTTTTCCTCATAGGTGGGTTAGAAAATGAAGCTCTAAATGTAGATTCAGATTTCTGAGCACTACCATCATAACCATTTAACTCAAATGTAGTAAGGTTACCAATGATGGAGTCAAGAGTTACCTTAGTTTTATCAATAGACTTTAGCTCTTGAATGGCTACAACTCGGATCTAGTGTAGACCGGTAGAAAGGTTCTCAACACCTTACTAACCACTATGGCATCCTCCACTTTACCACCAACACTCTTGATCTCACCAACTATCTCCTTGATCCTCTAACCATATTGTTGAATATTCTCACCTTTAGCCATCCGCATATCATCAAATTTACCTCTTAGACTCTCTTCTTTGGCAATCTTCACATGCTCATCACCACTATAGATTTCCTCAAGTTTCTTCCCCACATCATAAGTAGTCTCCAGACCATGGACATCAACATACTCTAAATTAGACTCAGAACTAATAATGGCCTCCAATTCTTGATTATTCTCTTGTTGCTCTTTCTTTTGATCATCAGACATAGTCCCAGTACGTGCAATATATTATGTAACAACATGTTCCTAGTATTGACTTCCTAATCTCTTGATATAGATTTTCATCCTATCACTCCATATTTTGTAGGTTTCTCTATTAAACTTCAGACCTTCTTTCTTCATCATGTTCTTCTAGATCTTTACCTCAAGTTGTTAGGCTTAGACACTAGAGGACCTAAATTGCTCTAATACCAATTGATGTTATGATGAATCAATAAGGATTTGGACAACTACTGAGAGGGGGGGTGAAACAATAGATAGAAAACTGACTAAAATTTCACCAAACTCAAAAACAATCTCACAAGTCAATCTCTGAACTAACTTGTTCAAACACTGAACTACAAACTATAATAGCACTACAAGTTTACCGGTTTGAATGGCATACCAAAATAATAGTATAACAGCTCTAAAACTCCCAAACCATTTAACCAATACATCAAAATACTTTACTATTATTGTCGGTCATCTTATCATATCTAAATGAATTTAACAGTTAAGAAAATTAACCATATCAAACATAACAACAAAAGCCATTCACCACTTAACATAATGATTTTTGACGTGGAAACCCAAATGGGAAAAACCACGGTGGGGATGAATACCCACAAGTATTTTGAACTCTTCTAAAGTTTGCCCTGTTAGGAGCCAAGCCTGTTAAATCTTTACAAAAAGTCCTGTAAGAACATATCCTGTTAGGGACCACTCAGTTAAGGGATTGACTATAATGCCCTGTTAGAAGCAATATCCTATTAGGAGTAACCTCGATAGAGGATTTGAGATCCAAGCTAATGGATCACCTGGTTAGAGGATTTAGAAAGCACTAAGCCTATTAAAGCTTACCTGGTTAAGGGATTTGACTGTTGTAATTATTGGAGAACAACAAGGGTTTGTTGATATGGTAAATAGAACTACTCTTCTTGACCAGATCCTTTTCATGCTCCTATCTGCCTTCACACATACTGCATATACACCTTCTGGTCCAGCAACCAATCACACTGACACTTAACCAAAATTGCCAACACTACAACAAAACAACTCATCGACCTTATAAGCAAAACAACAGGTCTATAACACATCACAAACCTAAGATCTCATAAGATTACAAACAAATTGGTTCAAGTATGATCATTAGATTACATAGCAATCATTGCTCACTGTTCAAGACAACCTCGATCTATCCTTGAACATCACTTCATGGAATCTTGTAACTCATCACACAGTTTCCTCTTCATGCAATGTACTCGCTCATTCCCAAGATAAAACCGTTATCTCTATGTGCCAAAAAACCTTTGAAACTCATCACATACAACATGTATACGTGGCATAATCATTAGCATTCACCATTTGATCATAAATCAATACAACCATTGGTTAGGGTTTGACACATCAATAGGTAGGGTTACCGGTTGATCTCACTACTTCTAAAGTAATACCAATTTCCTTCACTTGCTCACCTAGCAGTTGCAAAACAACATCATAACAACATTATTATTGATTATAATTGACATCAATGACAACACAATAGTTCATCAATGAAATCATCAATCAAATACCAACATTCCCAACCACCGAGATCATTAAAAACAAAAACACTGCAATCATCAGAAATCATTTTGGATCAAAACATTGTAGAAATACCCTGTTTTACCGATTAACTGCCTAGTGGTTAACTCCATCTTCCAGATAAGATGAATCATGACTACCAGATTAAATCATCAAGAAGAGTTGCCATCAATGACAACCCTAAACAAATAAGCAACTACCGAAAGTCACCTAAAATCATCGAATGAGTGTCAATTGCCAATATCCTCTGTTGATGGGGTCCCCCCTCCTGTACCTTTTCCTACTGCTGGTGAGTGAAGCTTTGCTAATGTGGCCAGATCATCCGATAAGGCTAAATTAATTAAATATTAATTTAATTAATTTTAGGGAGGGAGGAGATGGAGTTGTGCCTTATTATAGGATATAATTAATTTTCATAAATTAATTATAGGGCTAAGATGACAAAATCAATTATAATTTAATTAATTTTGAAGAGGAGGACTCACATAATTAATATAATTAATCATCTGAGAAGGCTAAATTAATTATATATTAATTTAATTAATTTTAGTTGTGTAATGCCCTGCCAAGAAACCCTAAGGATACAACTACAAATACTCATAAAGAGTGTAAATTTTTTTTTTAAAACATTACTAAATGCATAAACGTATGAGATAAACATTTCCAAAAGAAAATTGCACAAGCGATAGACTTAACCTTAAACTCCTAAAGGGTTTCCAACGAAGATTACTCAAGTAAACAAAATAACAATAAGGTTGATTAAACAAACTCATGAAAAAATAATTACGACAAGATCATAGCAATTAAGTTTCAATAAGAGATTATAAAAAGCATGATTGAATTCATAAAAATACAAGATCTACCATCCAAGTCACATCGTAATAACATTGCATTTAGTTGACAAAATCTCATAGAAATACATAATGATTACATCAAATTACAACTTTCCATGAAGGAATACATAAACAAATGATACATCCAACCACATAAGGTCTGAGAGATACAAACATGATCCAAGAAGAACAAGAGGATCCAATGGGTACATGGAATGGAGTAAATCCAAGAGATAAATTGGAGCACCTACGAAGCTAATCCCTCGCAAGAAGGAATGAATAAAACCCCCGATGGAAAGTGGCACTACAACCCGACCATGTGGCCCAAAAAGGGACCACCCCTCTATGCTAGGAGATAGTAATAAGGCCCTCAAGAAAACCACAATAAAGCATCACATGGTCTATCATGTACATCAGGTACTCACATAAGGCATAACATACAGATCTAAATTTCACAAAAAATGCTCCAAGTAAAACCAACACAAGACTACACACTAGTGAACATAAGGGAAGAGTGTCATCGCATAGCTGGTATGGGTTATCTTGGTAGGCCTCCATAGGCCCCATCCCCCATCTAGGGTTATGTTGGTAGCCTCTCTCAAACCCCTGAACCCCATCCATGACTCATGTGGACCCAACCAATCTTTTGTGAAGATAAGGTGGATGGTTTTGGCATTCTATGCCTTCCCACTGCATCCTAAGTTTGTACAAGCACTCAACCATGAGAAGGTCACAATTAATCTTGATTAATATTTTAAAACCCAACCCTAATTTATTAATTAGGTTATTACTTATTACTCAAACTTCCAAGGGGTTATCTCGGCACCCATTTTGGGCCCCAACCCCCACTCAGAAGCCACTCTTCCTTATGTCACTACACAACCTCCAAAGAACTTCCAAGAAAAAACTCAAAAGCCAACCAAACACAGGGAGTTCAAACAAAACTAAAGAAACATACTTGGTTAAACAAACCCTCTACCAGGGTGTAACCAAAGGGAAGTGTGAAACAAACAAACTGGTCTATTCCCAAGACAAGACCACAACAGGGATAAAGCAAGTAGAACCACAATCAAAACTTAACCAATTAACTTCGACAGTCATCTCGCATTCAACAACATACCAACATAAACACAAGAAATACTCTTTTTCCACTAATACATTTGGACTAGATTTCCAACTGAGGTTTCCGACGGAGAAGGTATATTGTGGCCAAATTTGATTTTTTTTCAAAAAATGCTCGCATTCGTCCTAATTCTGACGGAAATTTCCCATTTGGTTTTCACAAAGAAGGCATTAGCAATGAGAATTTTCTTTTTTTCAAAAAGCTGCTTGAGTTCGTCATAATTCTGACGACAACGACCATTACTTAAAAAGAAGAAGAAGAGGGGAATTCATTTGTGAATTGCAATCCCACATAGGCATCCATGGCAACTTCAACCACCAAGAGCATCAAACCCATGTCAAAGGTATTTGTGGCATTGCTTGCAATCTCACATAGGAGGTAGATTCAAATTGCCCTAGTTTTTAATTTTATGTTGCAAAAAATATACATGTGGTGGTTAATTGCCCTAGTTTAATCTCGTAAAACCATAAAACTATGATTAAGGAGTGAGCGTTCAATTTTATAGCAGCAATCCCTTCATCCCATATATGCGCATGTTGATTGTTCACATGAGATCACATCTCTTTGCGGCATTGTATCAAACAATTCATGAGCCTTGTCCATGTTTCCACATTTTGCATTCATGTCAAGCAGGGCATTTGCAAGTACAACACCTAACAAAATTCCTCTATCCATTATGGTTTGATGGATGTCCATACCCTATTCCAAAGCTCCGATTTTTGTATAGGTAGGGAGGATGCTGGCAAATGTTGTGGAATTTGTCTTTATGCCTTCCAATTTCATTTTATTGAAAGTGTCTAAAGCCTTTTTGACAAATCCATTTTGTGCATATCTAGCAATCGTTGCAGTCCACGAGACAACATTTCTTTTAGGAATTCTATCAAATAGTTCACGTTCCTTGTCTATGCTTCCACATTTTGCATACATGTCTACCAGGGCAGTTGCAACTACAACATCTGACAAAATTCCTCTATCCTTTATGCTTCAATGAATGTCCATACCCTATTCCAAATCTCCCATTTTGGCATAGGCAGGGAGGATAGTAGCAATGGTTGTGGAATTTGGCTTTACACCTACTGATTGCATTTGCTTGAAAGTTTCTAAAGCCTTCTCAACAAATCCATTTTCTGCATATCCAACAATCATTGCAGTCTAGGAAACCACATTTCTTTGAGGCAATCTATCAAACAGTTCCCGTGCCTTGTCTATGCTTCCACATTTTGCATACATGCTAATAGAGCAGTTGCAACTACATCTGACAAAATTCCTCTATCTTTTATGCTTTGATGGATGTCCATACCCTATTCCAAAGCTCCCATTTTGGCATAGGCTGGGATTACGCTGGCAAACGTAACTAAAGAAATGCAATGATCAGCTCCAAAGACATCAAACCACTACTAACAAAACCGAGAGTCTAAAATATGATAGGGAATAGTGTGAGTTGTCCTGAAATAAAATATTTTATTTTCAATTTCAACTAAAACATAATTACTCAGCCATTTAATGTTATTAATAAGTGTTCAATTTATGAAAGAGATAAATGGTTGGCCACAAGTACATGAGTTACTAAATGCACACAAATAAGTGAATTTGATATTCAAAACTATCTACAATGAATTCAATTCTTGTCCATTGGTCATTTATGTATGCAATAAGCATCTTTCTTTGTTTTTCTTAATCTTTATTCATAGTTATGTGCATATTTCACATTCTATAATTAGGATATCAATTGCTATGGTTGAACACTAGCATGATGTTTGTGTTGTGGTATAGATGTGTGGAAACATAATTATGGGCTGTTATATTATAGAGATCATAAATTTAGATATCGCATATTAGTTCTATCTCTTCTTGGATTGAGTCTAAAGTTGACATATAGTCATAAAGCCATTATTAGCAGATCTATCCATTTCTAGTAAAGACAATTGAGAAAGTCATTTTGATATTGAGAGTTTCTTATCTGTTTACCTATTGATCATAATTAAGCCATAATATTTAGGTCTATTTATCTCTCTTGCAAAACCTCTATAAGTGTCCTAGATTGTCCCTACTACTCACTCTTCAATGAAATAGTGGAGTTCTAAAGATTTGTTGCACAAGATAATGTTGAACGTATCAACAAGGCTAGCATGGAAGGCATGTTCAAGCTTCCACTTGTACAACTTTCAACAAATGATTTGTTGATAGAAGAAATTCTTGAAATAGGGATACAATCGAAAGACAAGTACATACAAACCTCCTCAGTTGAATGTAAAATCTATGTATAAAAAGAGTACATTGAATCCCAATCCATAAACATAATAGAGATACCGATGGAGGCTTAATTGGATGTATCCTATCGCACCAAAGTTGTTAGAGTATGCTAAGCTAGTACATAATGTTTCCTAAAGCCACATTAGTATTTTACCCAGATCATTATCTACCAAAACTAACTATAGTAATCCTTTTGAGGATTCATTTCATTGTGCTAACAAAGGACAAGACCCTTTCTAGAATATAACAAATTCTACTCCAACAAAAGATCATGGGGGTTTCACTAGAGATATTGAATAAGAGATAGACTTCTATTGCTGCATTAAAAGCATTGGCATGTTCTTCATTTATTGATGTAAACTCTTTGTGACACCACCACAACCAACTAAGGTGTAAAAAGTTGTTTGCAATGCATGGATTTTTAGGATTGTCCTTTGAGAAAATAGAATTAAAGTATGGAAGCAGGATCTGCCAGCTCTTGAGGGAATCTTGATGAAAAATAACTATAAAATATTGGGTGAGATTATATGTAAAAATTCATGCTTCCTGATGGGTTGATGTATAGAAATAAGCATGAATTAAGTGGTAAAGGGGCTTCTGGAAACAAGAGGGACAAAGAGGCAGTGGAAGTGAAAACTTCTGGTGTTGTGTCTGCTCCATCTCAGAATGGGAATGGCGAAGGTGTTGTAAGAGGAGCTGAGAAGGGTGTTGGAAGAAGTGGGGGTGTTTACATTGCCCCATTTAAGATGGCTCAAATGATGAAAGATGTGGAAGACAAGAGCAGTGTGGAATAGCAGTGCATGACATGGGATGCCCTTCGAAAGAGTATCAATGGGTTAGTAAACAAGGTGAATGCATCTAACATCAAGAACATCATTCCAGATTTGTTTGTGGAGAATCTCATTCATGGGAGGGGTCTATTTTATAGGTCTTGTATGAAATCCCAAATGGCATCCCCTGGATTTACAGATGTTTTTGTTGCGTTGGTTGTTGTGGTAAATACAAAATTTCCTAAAGTTGGTAATCTGCTTTTGTGAAGAATTATTTTGTAGCTTAAGAGGGCATACAAATGCAAGCACATGTTGATAGCAGCAGCCAAATTCATAGCTCATTTAGTGAATCAACAAGTTGCACATGAGATCATTGCCTTAGAACTTCTCACCCTTTTACTAGAGAACCCCACAGATGACAGTGTAGAGGTTGTTGTTGGGTTCATGAAAGAATGTGGTTCTTTGTTACAAGACCTTTTACCGAAAGGTCTCTATGGGATTTTTGAAAGATTTAGAGGTATTCTCTATGAGGGGGAAATTGACAAATGAGTACAGTTTTTAATTGAAGGCCTTTTTGCAATTCACAAAGCTAAGTTCGAGGGTCATCCAGCTGTGCCTCCAGATCAGTTAACACATGAAGTTTTCCTAGAAGATGAACTTGATCAAGAAGCTGGTTTGGATGTTTTCAAGCCAGATCCTGTTTTCTTAGAGCATGAGGCAACCTATGAAAAACTAAAGAAAGATATCCTTGGAGATGCTTTTTTAGATGAAGCAAAAGGAGAGAATGATTCAGGTGATGATTCAGATGATGATGAAGAGGAAGGTGAGGCAGCACTGAGAATATAGGATGAGACAGAGACAAAATTGGTCAATTTAAGATGTTTAATTTATTTGACAATCATATCAAGTGTTTATTTTGAGGAAGATGGCCATAAGCTACTAAAGATCAAGCTTGAACCTAGTCAAGAGAGAACATACCTTCATTATTATGGTCTTCTTGGGCAAAGATTCTGTATGATCAATAAAATTTATGAGGAATTTTTTTATGAGTGTTTCGTACAACAATATTCTTGGGCAAAGATATGAATGTATATATCGAGCCTCTTATCGATGAGTTGCTGGAGTTATGGAATGGTGTCACTATGAATGACATCTCTAGACCAATAGGACAAAGACAATTTCAATTCCATGCGATGCTTCTATGGACAATACATGATGCCCTAGGCCTAACACATTTTTGTGGTATGTTATAGTGTTTAAGTTGTGCATGAACATTATAATTCAAAAAATTATCATATTTAATCCAATTATACATTATCTTGTAGGTATTCAAACAAAGGGAAAATTTGCATGTCATGTTTTTGGTCCAAAGATGAAATCTCATCATTCAAAAAGTTTAGGAAAGTAGGTGTTTGATGAGTATAGGCACTTTCTCCACAAAAATAATAAGTATCAAAATATTGAAAAACATCTTTTCAATGGGAAAGAAGAGAATATATCAAAGCCACGAAGAATGACACCTCACCTGTGGAAGTTGGAATATAATAGAATTAATTGTCAAGGTAATGTCATTCCATCTATTGGTTTGTCATAAAACATCTTTTCTATTTTGTTTTGTTTACTGATGATGTGATTGATGATCATGAAGGTCATGAAGGCATTAATGACCACCTTCCTAAGGGACTAAAAAGTTATCCTTGACAATTTAGTAGGTTGCCCTACTATGAGAAGTTACAAATTGTTCATTTGTTTGATAGTATGCATATTGGAAAGAATATAACAGAGACAATATGGAAAATATTGGATGGAAGGCATGACAAAGAAAAAATTGTCAAAATATGTAGTGAAATTCAGGATTCCAATCATGCAATGATAAATGTCATTCAATCAAATAGCGATGGAGACTAGATTAATATAAGTGAGCTTCCTTGGTTATTAACGGACCAGAAAAGAAATGCTATAAAAGAAGTGATACAAAAAATATAATTTCCCACAGGATTTGCTGCGAACATAAACAATCTCATATCAAAGAAAAATGAATTTGGGCCAGGGATGAAAATGCATGATTGGCATACCTTCATTAAGGTAATTCATGTTCTTGTGTTTTTAGTATGTATTTAAGTACTGCGCATACGTGTAATTTTTATTATGTTACAAAAAAATGAAAAGATAATTTTATAATTGTTGCAGTACGTTCTACCTCTATCTCTCCTAGATGACTTCGACAATAATATCAATGTGGATGATTGAGAGGCACTTGAAATTTTTGAAGGCTTTGGTTCGAAAAAGAGCACATCCTGAGGGTTCTATGGTGGAGGGATATATGGTATACCAAACTATGGTGTACATTTCTAAATATCTTCCTAAGTTTGCAGCAAAGATCCACGTGGATCGCATTTGGGATCCCAACACCATTAACAAATTCAAAGGGGAGTACTTGACAGGGAAAGGTAGATTGAGGAAAGTGAGAGGTAATTATAAGATGTTATTGTAGTTAGTTAATTCTTAATCTTCAAAATAAATCGATTGTAAGACGTCTATTTATTTTTTGTATAGTTGGTCGAGAGTGGGATGCACTACATTTGTATATTGCAAACAATCTTGATTGGATGATGGTATGGATTGAACGTTGTCAACATTCTAGATGCACGTTAACATGGGAAGGTGTGGCTTCATTAGTTAAAGAAGCACATCATAATGGAGATTCCAATGTTACGCAAAGGGAAATTGATTTAGCATATGGTTTAAGAGATAAACAGGTACATATAAATTTATTAATCACCCATATGTTTATCAACTCACAATGCAATAAATTTTACATGTTTGACATATCGTAGGTCAAACACCACAATGATATGTGCTGCAATGGTCATAAATTTTGCATTAAAAAGTTGGATGACACGAAGAAAACTTGTGATTCTGGCATCACTACAGTCTTTGAGGTGACAAATATTTCATCGAGAAATGACATTCATCCTCAATCGATACTATGGCATTTTGGATGATATACTTGAGTGTGACTTTAATTCCTTCAAATTAGTTTTGTTCGTCATCAAATGGTATAGGCTACAATTGAATAAAAATGATCCTGATAGAACTGTTATTGAACATGATAATGGTTTTATAATGCTAAATACAAGGTCTTTTGAACTAGTTGGGGATGAGCCCTATGTTCTTCCAAGCCAATGTGAGCAAGTATTTTACTCAAAGGTTCCACATAAACTAGGTTGGTCATTTGTTGTTAGACATGATCCAAGAGGAAGGCCGATAAAGTATAATGTGATGGAAGAACAAGATACCGAAGAAGAAGATACCGAAGAAGTAGAAGATGAAGTGGATGATGATCATGATCGACAATTTCTCAATGACGGTGAAGAAGAAGAAGAAGAAGAAGATGATGATGGTGATGATGATGATGATGATGAAGGTGATGGTGATGGTGATGGTGATGGTGATGGTGATGGTGATGGTGATGGTGATGGTGATGGTGATGGTGGTGGTGATGGTGATGGTGATGGTGATGGTGATGGTGATGGTGATGGTGATGGTGATGGTCATGATGGTGATGATGATGGTGAAGACGTTGATGATGATGATGATGATGATGATGATGATGACGACGACAACAACGATGATGACGATGATGATGATGATGATGATGATGATGATGATGATGACCTTGATGTTCATGATGATGAAGAATGAGATGTATGAGGTATACGATTAGTATATTATCTATTTAATATTGATTTCTTGATAGAATTTTTTTTACATAATTAATTCATTATGTTTTGAATTCTAATGCCATTACATAATTAATTCATGATTCACCTTTTAATATGGAGATGGAGATAGGGAGAGTGACTATTTATGTGACAATTTTTATACTGTGTTTATTTATGGAAATTGGTTTGTTTATTAGCTATGTGATGTTTATTGGTTTAATTTCACTAATGTTTTTTATATTTTTTCTTTGTCACAAGCCGACATGGATCCATCACATATTGCAGACAGAGATGTAGCTTGCAACACTTCTACCGAGCAGGTAAACCTCATTGTAATTGTACAAATTAGATATAAGCAAACTATTACATTATTATGTTCTTGTTTTTAGTGATTTATACTAATTTTGTAATTGTTAATGATATTCTTGACATAGATGGATGTGCGGGGATAGGGAAAGGGAGTTGCAGTACCTGAGCACCTTTCTAGGGATGTGGAATCATTAGAGTTATGCGATGATGACCCTGAAGATCCCACAGACCTTATGAAATTCTTTAAAATGCCTTTTATAAAAATTAGAAAAGAGATTGTTGCTTTGGTAGCCATGCATCCTATCACTGATGAGATATGAGAGAGGGTGGCATTATTGATTCAGACAGCCAAAAACTTGTAAGTAAGAAGTAATGAAAGCTTTAATTATAACAAAAGTTCAATAATGGTTTATATTTTATTCTCTTTTATGTCATTAACTAAAATATGTACGTATTGTTTTTACAACAATTTATCTGCCCTCATCAAAGTCGTTCCCACGATCAGGGTGTTGCAAGATCTTCAGGTGATGACAATTTTCTTGTATTATCACTTGCTTGGCTTATCACTCTGAGTACCCAAAACACATCATACTTGATACTGTCAATTTTCAAAATAAAGGTTCATCCTTGTTTACAATTCTTGCACTTTTAATATATTTAATGTATTATTCTTTAGGTGTTGTCAATGTTATTGTGTAAATGCCGCCGCCACCTCATCAAAGGTTACCCTCACTTGTATTGTTGACTGCAATGTCGGCAACACGTAGCATGTAGACATCCTCTAGTGTACATCATATTGGCCCGCCCACTGTTGGTAGATCCCTCTTTTGCTCTATCTTATGTCATGTGTTTATTTCCCTTCAAGCGTTCTTTCTTGAATTCTAATGCCATTTCATAGTGGATTCATTTTTTGCAGGAGGAGATGCACATGAGGATGTGCCAGAGGCAACTACTACTGATAACATACCATCATTTCCTGGATCTTCTCGTATTGCTAGTACGGGAATGTTGCAGGCCACATTGGTGGTGAGCGACGAAGAAATGATTCCCTTAAGATACAAAAGGTTCCAACTACTTTAAAATTATTATTATATTTAATCTAATTGTAATTTACTTTATGATCACTTGTTTTGGACTAATTATCCCATGAATTTTTTGCAGGCAATGATATTTTCTATAAACATCTTAGTGACATTGCATTGCAGATATTTGGCCCCACCATACGTAAAAGGTGGTACATCATATGTGAACTAACCCTAATCCACTTTTGATTTCATATCATTGCTAGAATAGTTTTCCTTTGATCCATTTCTTGAAGTGTAATAAATGTAGCTTCAGTTCATTTCTGAATCTAACAGGTTTGTTTTTGCTTTAAAAGGTGGAATGACCAAGAAAAAAGGTTAAAAGATGAATTGACAAACCAAATGGTTGAGTGGTTTGGAAATGACATCTTTGACAAAACCAAGCTCCTTGAAAAAGCTGGCACATATCTAAAGTATGTGAGGGACCAATACAGGACCCATTTGGAGAGGAACCTAAAGTACGAGCATCCCCCCATGATTCCAGAGAGGGAGTGGAAGGACCTGATTTTGGATGTCAAGGAGAAAATTGAAAGGAAAAAAGGAAATACACCACTAGATGCCAGAAGAAGGTACGAGATACTATTAAGAATGTAATTATGTACTAATTAATTACTCTTTATATTTATATAATCTAACATATTTCAAACTTTTTATAGACTGAGTGACATGTCAAAGGCAACCAAGGCAAGGCAAGAAAATCATAGGCAACACAAACTCGGCTCTAGTGGCTACATGAAACTTGTTGCACGAATTGTAAGTATCTCATGTAAATGAAATATTGCATCAAAATATTAATAAATTGCAAATGCTTTTTTAATCAAACAATGCAAGAAAAATTCATGGTACCAAGAAAAAATGCAGGGCTCTAAATTCAATAGAGCACCCATAGAAGATCACAAGAGAATTGCCTACCAGCAAGGCTATTCAGCCGTGGCTGAACGGCTATGAGAATTGAGTGGGCATACACAAAATTTGAGTGCATTCGTCGCATAGGTAAATATGCTAAATAGAAGTTGTTTCAAATTGAATACTTTACCAATAATCTAATTGATGTTGAGTTCCAACATAAAGTGACTATATTTGTTTTAAACAAGCAAGCAATGATAACAATGTGTATGTCATTGGAATGTAGCCCGCTAATTGTGAAACACCACCTGCACATGAAGGTCTGAATGTGCATCCCAGTAGTGGAGGTATTCATTTTCTATTCAAATTTATTTATTTAGCTATTAATACAATTAAACATCTTAATTTTTAATTAGAGTAGTAATTAATGTAACCTTTTTTGTTAATATTTTAGAGCATGTAGTCGGTGGTGAGCAAGTGGAACATGATCTGGGTACACAACATCAAGAATGTGATGTTCCCCACTCAGGTAAAGAGGACCAATGTTATTGCTTTAAACAAATATAATTGCAATTGGTGTTCAACATTAATGTAACCTTTAGTATTTCAACTCCAGATGATCTAGAGGGTGTTCAGCATGTTGAGGTTGAGGCTACACAAAATGATGTGGCCCCATCAGGTAAAGAGTACAACAATTATGTTCTCTAAATTAATGAAATACTTGTAACATTAATATTTTGTTTTTTGAATTTAACCCATTTCTTTGTTATTGTAGAGGACCCCCCTTTGCTTCAGCATCCTCATCCTCAGTATAGGACTAGGCATACATCAAGATCATGAGTAGTTGGTGGAACATCTGCAGAGGGGGGAAATGATGAAGAAACTGATGTTCCACTTAGTCTTTTCATAGCTTCAAATAAAAAACAAAGAAATAAATGATTGTAATCTAACTTATTTGATAATGACTGATTTTTTATGTGTTAGTGAATGTAATTATGTGCTAATTAATGGTTATGGATGATATGTGTTAATTAATATTGATGAATGTTGTGTGTTAATTAATGTTAATCAATGTTATGTGTTAATGAATGTTATATGGTATTAATGAATGAATGAATGTTATAAGAGGTTAATGGGGAATTTAGTGTGATGTTAAGGGGGGGGAGGGGCTAAATGACCTTCCACCTTCACGTGGTTGGCCCTATTAAGTAGATAATATTAAACTATTCTCAAAACCAAGTGAAGCACAACAAGATAACACACTTTTAAATATTTCATTATGTTGCATAGTTAATCTTAATGAATAATAAATATTGAATCTTAATTGCAGGGTCCAACAGAGCCAACACGAACAACACCACCACAAGTTGCTGGGTATAATGAACTCCCATATTGTCTTGTTTGTACATGAACAATATGAGTTGCTTCTAGTGTTGATATCCAAGGTAGGCCTACAAAAGTTATGAATATGCCTCATCCTTGTAAGTTTTTTTATTACTTGTAAGTAATGAATATGCCTCATCCTTGTAAGTTTTTTTATTACTTGTAAGTCATGAATATTGCTCTTTAGTTGATTAAAATTAAATGAAAATCTTTAATGAATACACAAAACTATATACATATGCAGGCACACCATGGTTGAGATGGTCCAACTCCCTAGTCTCACTCTACGACTAAGCTCATGCCATATCTAAATCAAAGACATCTCAAATACATCATTGGTGGAAAGCTGCAAAATGCCATTTTCATACATAAGCAAGACATACATAATTGGGCACAATCACCAAGAGAACAGTAAAAAGTGTGTTTGAGATTGTATCATGGATGCTTTTAAGGATTGTATCATGGATGCAAAAAATCTCTTCATTAATCCTTGACTCGTGATTTCTATAATACTTCTTTAGACTTCTAATGTCATTTGTTGCACTTCTTCACTATTTTGGACAGAGTTTCAACTATGTATTTGCCTTGACTTATGATTGTACCTAGCTTTGTCCTATCTTTGTAAGCTTCCTCTTTGAATTGGAAGGGGCATGGGAGACTGGCAAGTCTAAGATTGAATGGAGAAGCCCTTGATGATGCTCTCCCTATTACAAACTATGTCGAGGCTTGATACAAAAAGTTTCAGTTGGAAAGTTAAATGAATTGTAACCTCTGAACCTTTATCTCTTCCCTCAAAAATGAAACTTGCCATTTGAATTCCTTTCTCATATTGATTAGCTTAATAATATTTGTTCAATGTTTTTTATCGTTAAAAGATTACCTTCCTTTTAGATAAATTAGTTAGATTCTTACTATGTTGAAGAACATTTAGTTAGTTTTCTCCTTCAACTGAAGTAGTTATGTTTTATATTGAAATGCTCAATTTTTTATCTTAATATAGATCACAATTTATTTTCTTTAAGTATATCATTAATGGAATATTACATATGGTATCAGACCAACCAAGTTGGACATTGAACCTCAGGCTTTCCACCTATAAACAAAATTATATACATATGCAGGCGCACCATGGTGGAGATAATATGCTGGCGCACTATATACAAAACTATATTCGCAACTAAATTTTTTATTCAAATCCACAATATGAAACACAGAGTTTTACAGGAAGAACACAAGTAACCTTATCTCCTTTAGATAATATCACAAGCAACTGCCTATAGAAAGATGCAGTAATCCGCAACATATACACAAAGGAAAGATGACTAATTATATAATGTATGTTCACAAAATGGTACAATAGTAAGCCTGAGGTTGTATTCTACTTCTTCTCTAATGATCCTTATTGTTACAAAAGTTCCCTCATTTATATGAGGGTATACATTGTCACCAAACATCATGGCTTTTCAACACATAACTATTAATTAGCACTTTTGTTAACAAACTAGAAGATAAACAAGTTCAACATTCCTATGTGTTGAATGCACTTATCATCTTTATACATTAGAACGTCATTGTTTAGTGTCATCATGTCGCTTTCTATCTGGAAATGATTGGATAGAATATGGTTAACACAAAGTGACAATTCTTTGTCCCGATCCAACTCTGCTACTACTCGATTTTTCTCATCACTAAACTCTTGTTTCTACTATTCCAATGATAATAACTCACCATTACTATAAAAAGAGGGCACCCTAGGGGTATTCCCATCATCCAGCCTCTGAAGCTCTTTCCTTAATTGATTTGCCAATTCATCATGGGACTTCAAGTAAGCCTCAGCTTCAATTTTCTCACCTTGATTCATCAGACTGTTGTCATTCATCATGCCTTCCAACCGACACCTGAGCCTTTCATGCTCTTTCAAAGCTTTGACTGTTCCAGTGTATGTCTTCCAATAGATTTCTACAACCTGCCCCATACTTTTGAATCTATGCTCAATGACCTCGAGAACTAACTTATCCATCTTTTTTTGTTCCTTTTTTACTTACCAAGATGTCTTTTCGGCCCTGTTCCTCCAATACATAGCATCTTTCAAGGCATCCATGGCATCTCTATCAACACCATATGTCATCACTATTTGACTGGTACCTGTATCAATCTAAAGCAATCTTTCTTCCAGCCTCTGTTTTTCTTCATCGGTTTTCTCATATAGGCTTTTGTATGTAGAATTTTCTCAGACCAAAAACTCTATCTAATCTTGGTTCAGTTTAGCGACATCCAAATTTAGTTTGGCAGTTGTTCTAGGGTCAGTCTTTCCAACCTGCTGCACCATCAAATGTCCAAAAGCTTCTTCTATATCAACCAATATAGGTCTTTTATCTTTGGGATAGATAGCCCTCTGTAGAAGAGCCTTTTGATCTGGATCATATCCTGATCCTCTAAAGAGTTTATCAATCTCTTTTGGCATCATTTGCTTACTTGGGTCCTATTTCTTGAGGAATCCATCAAACAACAAGGTAGAGTTCATGTCCCATCCAGAGTATAATAGCACACCAGCTTCCTTAAGCAACTATCTTCCCTTCTTAGGTGTCATTTCTCTCATCACAAGATCCATCTCCTCTTGTAACTTTTGAAGTTGTTTCTCTTCTTCACTATTTCTCATGTTATTCCTAATTTGAGATCCTTTATGTTGATAGAGGAATGTGGTGAACTCCTTGGAAGAAATGAAGTCACTATCAGCAATGAAATCCTCATGCTCCAGGAATCTGATGTCAGCCACTTCTCAGACATTTAGTTGTCCTGTTGCCAAGTCTATCGGTGTATCCTCTGCATAACCAAGGGGGTAATCCTGTCAAGGAGTGAATGGAATGATGCTAGATGTGGAAGCAGGATACATATGAGCCAAAGGCTCTGTATTCCTAATAGTATCAATGTAATCCCTAAAAACATGAGGCGGGACTCCCTCAAGTATTTTTAATTCATGCTCTATAAGTTTGTTGGCCAACTCCAAGGGTCTTCAATCTTTTGTAGCACATTCTCATCCATTTTCCTTCTAAAAATCTTCCATTTATAAGCCTACATTTCTTTCTCAAACTTTATTCACTTCACTCTAGCCTCTTCTCTACTAATGTTCTTAATGAGGTCATTCGGTAGGTAAGATTTATGCTCTCCATCCTGCAACTTTTGTTATGACTGGGCTATCCTTATGTATCCTTCAAGATCAAAATTGGGCCTTGGATCCCCCATACCCATGCCATAATAATCCAATTTTGTCTGCAGCAGGTCATAACTCTTTGAACTTTTCACAATAAAATTTGAAAATACTAACAACCCAGGTACAATTGATTGTTTCCCATGGCTTGTCAGATGTTCTGTACTCACTATTGATAGTTGCCTCACAATTTCCAGACAAGCCACTCTGTTAGGGACTGTAAGTGGTAGTAAGTATGGTCTCCCTTTGAACCCGTATACCCTGACTTGTGTGTAGTCTGAAAAACAATACCAATCTCCCCAATTGTGTTCAATTGAGGGATCTTCAGCGAAATATTTTGGTCTTAGGAATCTTTGAGCCTCTGGTGCAAGAGCATGATCACACGGGCATCCCAATAGTCTATATAATAGCTTGATGAAGAACTCCTCAAAATGCCAATATTGATTATTCACATACCTCTGGTCCCATGAAGAAACCCATAGTTGCACTGGTTTTCTCATCCCAGCATTGTCATATGTTCTGACACATAACTCTTCTAGCCATAACCCTTCATCTTGGCCCACATACAATAGCATATGCATAAGTAAGGAATAATGCTTGAAATGAACATTGATGATGTCCCCCTTTAACTTTTCTAACCCATGATTCAAAACCTCAACCAAATAAGTAGAAAAATAAATGAAGCAGGGGTCCTTACACTGCAAATTGGCACAAATGACCATGGCTATAATATCCATCAAAGGATGGGATTTTATCCCTAGCACTTGGACAACATAGTAATAGGTATACTTGAAATATGGATGGAAAGAGTTGACATCATAGGGAGCTTTGTCATCCTAACCTAGTGGCACTAAGGACCCTACATTCCTAGGTCTATGTATAGGGAGTCTCAACATTTTGTAAATGTGCTCTAGGTTAAAATATTCACTTGTTAACTTCTTGAGGTCGATCAATTCTTCAAATCCCCAATCCAACTCGAATACGGTGTCAATAACCTCCTTTGTGATTGCAAGAATTGGCTCACCCATGTAGTTATATATGGTCCTAGTTTTAGGGTCATAATTGTTTGCCAATGCCTTTATGAGCTTCACATTCATGAATACGTTAGCCACAACTAACCTTCCCAAGTTCAATCACCATAAATTATTGATAGGTTGAGGGGCAACTCTTTTGTTGTACCCATATATGAATAATTCATACCCTCTCAATTCTATCCATATGTCTCCAAGATCCTCAAACCGGTCCTCCAGGCCTTCCTCAATAGCTCTAATCTTCTTGGACCTCAAAATGGATGATGGCCACTGGTCAATCAGGTCCTGGGCCAAAGAACACCCTTCCCTTTTCTATCTTTTAGGTTTTTCTTCTACAATGATAGGTTCTTTTCCCTTTCTGGTCTTATTAGTTTTAGATGATGAATCCATTTGAATTTTAAAAAAGAGGTCTATGTGCAAACAAATTACTTGGAATTACTGAGCTTTATCTGTGAATTCGCCCAATTCCTGCTTTCAGTTCATCCCCTATGAATTCCTTAATGTTGTTTCCTTTGATGTTGATCCACTACTTATGGCATATTTAATTAGTTAGTAATGGTGGTCTGGACAATGGTCACTCAGGCACACGTTCGAATTTAATGGTGATGTGACCTTCCGTGGGATTTGTTTCTAATTTTCATGGTAATCAATAATCATTTCGATGAGGAGATGTCTTTCAGTAATTTGTTTCTTTAGTCCATCGATTTCTTTGTTTCTATCGACAATACTTTTGTTTTGTATATTACTTCGATCAAGTATTTTTTCCCTTCATCGAAATACTGTATTCGGTCAGTATGGTTGTGTCCTCATCGAAACATATCTGATATCCATCAGGTCTTATGTCGAAGAAACCTTGGGCTTCGGTGTCCTCCTTTATTTTTCCATCGAAGTACTTCTTTCATCAATATCACTATGCCCCATTGATGAATGAGTCTATTATCTCACCGAAGCTTTTCTTTATTTTCCCTTATCATTCTTCACCGATAAAGTTACATCGGCAAAACCATGCATATCGAGAACATGCCTTTTAACCTCCTTGAAACCTATATCCTCATCGATATCTTTTATCAATGTAGCTTCCTTTTCTCTGATCGATATTATTCTTTCGATGAAAATGCTCCTTTTGGTGGGTCCTTTTTATGTTGCACTTATAGTATTATTTCCTTGAGAACTTTTCCCGTCGATGAAAACCCTCTCTGCTTTCTTCGATATCTTTTGTCGATGAAGTTATTATCTTCGGTGTGTCCTTTCTGGAATTCATCGGTGTTTCCTACTTTCGATGGCTCTTTTATATTGATGAGACATCGCTGGGTCTCATCGATACCTTTTGAATACGGATCGATATTATTCTTTGGATGAAAACGCTCCTTTTGGTGGGTCCTTTTTATGTTGCACCGATAGTATTATTTACTCAAGAACTTTTCCCATCGATGAAGACCCTCTCTACTTTCTTTGATATCTTTTGTCAATGAAGTTATTATCCTCAGTGAGTCCTTTCTAGAATTCATCAGCATTTCCTTCCTTCGATGGCTCTTTTATATCAATGAGACATTGCTGGGTCTCATCGATAATAATTTTTTTTTTGATAAAAATTATCATCATCGGAATTATGATGAATACCAAGCTTTTGACTGACGATGTAATCGGTGGACTTTGACCATCGACAGAGTCCATTGGATTTTTGTATTTCCAACAGGCATGGCATCATTGACCAATCCGATGTCAAGTTTTCGACCAACGACCATCGGAAATCAGCTCCGAATGCACTAGTGTTCAAATAAACATCCTAAATCCTCCAACAAAGTAAATATCCAAAAAGGATTCACTTGCATACTAAACATATATCCATTTTAAGGAATAATAAGGACAGTTCAAGAATATAATTAAAAACTAATATTATCCAATTGTAGCCCCTTCAATTAATTTCATTCCTCCTAGATAAGAAAATTTACAATAGGGAAAAATGCATGAAAAGGGTGTACGTCAACATATACCCAAATAGATTTGCACAAAGCCTTGATTTAAAATCCATACCCACACACAAATGAAAATCTCCCCTTAAATAAAAATTTAAGAGATAGGTTTCCAATCCATTAATTGACTTATAACAGGTTTCACTTGCAATTTAAATGCCAAGGAATCTTTTACAAAATAAAAAACGGTCTAAACTGGCCATTATTTAATCCAAATACAAATCTTTTCAACTGAAGACATCTTGACTAAATTACTCTATGATTACTGAGAGAACTTTATTTTTCCAAAGTTATTAAAATAAAATCCAATCAATATTAACATTTAATTCCAATTTTCCTAATTCCAAATTCACATTTAATTGATACATACATATTTTTAAATCTGATAGTTTTTTTTTTTTTTTTTCAAACAGAATTGACTAATTTTCATAAAACAAAACTAACTATCTCCATATTCCAAACATAGCATATATCTATAGCTTAAATTAAAATTTATTTTATTTGCTAGCCCACGTTTGCAAGGAAGGCGTGGGTGTGGGGCCCACATTGTGGGTGTGCCATGACACCAATAGTCGTGGGTACCATATGGGCCCCCACGCTGTGGAGTGCCCATGGCACCCATAGTCATGGATTCCCATATGGGCCCACATGATGTGGAGTTCCCATGGCATCCATAGCCATGGGTTCCCATATGGGCACCCATAGGGCAATCCAATGCCCTCTAAAAAAATAGAGCCCCCCCCCCAAAAAAAAAATAGAACACAGTAAAAAAAATAAAAATAATACTTTCCCTCAATATGATAATTAACAAAATATAATTTTCTCTCTTCTCCTTTTTTTAACAGAAAAATCAAATGGAGATGGCCAAACATGGTTGTATTCAAGCAACAAAACCAACAATTTCAAAATTCAAGATTTCCAATTCCAAATTTAATAGCAGGGAGCAATTTATTTTAATCTCCAATACTAAAACAAAGAATAAAATTTAATCAATAAAAAGAATAACAATGTTGTATAAGAACAACAAATAAAGCCATATTCTTTACTCCCAAAATTTGGAGAATCTGAAAACCCCATCCCAAATTCACAAAAAGTAAAGAAATGAACTGCATATATACTCACTAAAATAAAATTGATAACCAAAATACTTAGCCAAAGAGAGGATTTCTCCACCAATTATTTCTTCCCAAACAGAGAGGGAAAGAAGAAAACAATTCTTGTCACACATGCTTAGAAAGACAAAAATTAACAAACAAAGGTTTTAAAACCCAACCTTCAGTTGCTTTCCTGGAAGAAGATTGAAGAAGAATCCAATGGATGCACATGCACAACAAAACACACCAACCTTCCGACTCTTTTTCACCAAAATAAATCCCTTCAACATCTCATGAACACCTCAAGGCAAAAACCCCCAATCCACACCTGTGAGGAAATTTTCCAAAATGCCAAGCCCCCTATTCTGGAAAAAAATTTCCAATATAAAGGATTTTTACCAAAAATATCCTTTTAGGGAAAAATCTTTTCTTTGGAAAAATATCATTTTTCCAAATATAAAAATTGAAAATACTTTTTCCAAATCAATACCTTTAAATTTTAATTTAAATTAAATTTCCTCACATACCAAAAAGTCAACAAAATATTTATTATTTTTTTTTTAAAGTTGAAATAACTTTTCTCAAAATAAACAAGATACACAATAAATCCACTATATGATATATACTAAAACAATTAATCTAAGTAATCAACCTAGACTACTTGATTTAATTATTTAACCATAAAAAGGTGCCCATATTAATATATCCTTAATTTAATTATAAATGCAATACACATTAATTATTAATAACCATAAGGTATTAATAATTAATTTTACATTAAATAATACTAGAAGAAAATTAATAAAGTCACAAAATGAATATCACACAAACTCAACTAAACAAAGTAAAGACACGACCCGCATACCACATCAGGAAGGTGGCCTAATTGGCAAACCAACAGGGTTGATAAATGACTGACAATGCTCACAATTGAGCAAGGCTAGGGATGATATTTAGGGCCTTAAGACTATCTCCTCCACTTTCATGGGGTTAAATAGGCACACTCAGACTTGTGGAGCTAGGTGGAGTCGGTACCTTGTAACTGCGATTCCTGCATCACCAAACCACACGTACACATATATATATATACAAACACGATAACCACACTGGTGAAGGAGAATCATGACTTTTTGTGTCTCACCGAAGTGAGTGACAAAAAATCATCTTCTCACATCCCATACAAACTCCACACAAACATGAAGACAGATACATAGTGCAACTCACACATAAAGTAATTGTGCTAGTCCATGATCAACATCTACTCCTAAATAAACAATAATCATGATCAACATCTACTCCTCAATAAACAATAATGCATAATCATATCTTCTAAGTCACACTCCAATGCATAGTACCTGAATAAAAACATCATAATCATAATGTATCAACCATCCACAGAAGCCACTGAAAAAGTCAACCATGGTCAACTATGTCCAATAGAGTCTAATTAGGGAAGGGGTATTACATCCTCCCCCCTAGGGTTCGACTTACTCCTAGAAGTCGCAAGGCTAGGATGGGACAACAAGGACACATAAGTCATAGTACTTACATTATATAACCCAAAATCTTAACTTATCTTAAGGAGAGAATGCAATCCACAAAATTAATCTACTAATGTACAGAAACGAGCATCCAAATCAACTATTTTAACATAATCATTTCCTTCCTTTTCTAAATCAAATAATTTAATAATGAACAAATCTTCCTTTCATGTTCCTCAATTACTGGAAATCAATGTGCTAAAAGAGTTACAACAAGATGCATCATCTTTCACTATCTAGGTTAAACATACTAACACCCTCATTCAACTTCTAGGAACCACTATTCCAACATGCATTCATACAAGATAAGATATTTGGCTGAAATCCTTATCCAAAAGTATACATATCATTTTGTACATAACATCATAACTTACTCAATCCAAACATGAAAACACTTATTTTACATCAATAAGCTTCATAAAGATGATATTTACATGTCTACTACAACATCCTACATACACACACTTTCTTACATTACCAAGGTAATCACAACATACTCTCATATTTAACTCTAAAATTCAGTCGTAACTAATATATCGTACTACCTCTAAGGTACACAACACATACACATTGAATGAATAAAGGTCTAGGGTATAAATATCACATCAACAACACCAAGACATCAATCTTAAAGCACAATATAGCCTCATTCAAAGGAGAAAATGAATATAATTGCCTACATCCAACCATCTAATGTATACTTAATTCAATTAGAACCCATGTAGGCTTTTCATAAACACTCGACGAAATGATAAGTCTGTAGATCACTAATGTTTATCTAAAAATTTATCACAAAATTCACTAGATCCAATTCACATTTCTTCCTACTACATCTTATGATTCTGATGATTATAAACCAATTTTATCAAAGAAAATACAGTTATTTCTTAACTAATATCAATACTATTTGGTTACCTAATTATGCCTAGAACCACTCTCTACGGTGTTCTCCCTTAACACACTATCAGAGGTTCAAGTGAACATGATAGATACAACACTTAACACAAATCTAGGGCCAACTAATTCAAGCATTCAAAATTCCCACCAGAAAACTCAAAAGAAAGTCATCCAAAATGAAGATCACCAAATACAATGATAAACAAAGAAATATACCGACAATTTCAAAAATCAACAAAATTGAAAACAAGACAAGTGTTTAATCTAGATGAAAAGGAATAAGAATTTAGCGGTCATTTCGCCATAAGAAATATCAAAAGAAAATTCTTGCCCCATAGCCACAAAATACTAGTCAAAAGACAGTCAAAACACTATCGCAATCAAAACTTGAAACAAAGTGACCATTTTTAGCCACACCATAGGGAGTAACCACCACACAACACCCAAGATCAAATTGTTGGAATCCAAGAACAATAAGAGGGAGGGGTGAATCAGTGTTCCCTGGGTATGATTATTGTGTCGACTTGATTTTCATCCTCAGAGTGATACGTGGAACAAGTTAGTTTCACAAAATATAAATCGAAATGCTACAGGAAATCCAAACTCAACCAATGAAACTACATGAATTACATATAAAATAAAAATACTATTATTACATTCATGGTTTATGTCTCATTGTGCCCTAACTCCGTTGTTCCTGGTTGCAGATGGTGTGCTCTCAGAAAATGCACTGATGGCTTCCAAGATGGCATATGAAGAATGGACTGATAACCAGTAGTTAACTGATGCTATGCTATGATATGAAATACTACATGATTATGCTGAAATGATTATGCTATATGATAATCTATATTTGCTTCAAGATTAAAACTCACGGATACAAATGATTAGCTTGCAAATTCACTTGAAAACTAACTTGAAGATTCTTGAAGTCTAATTCTCTCTCAACTAAAGCTCTTTATTTTATAGACTTTGAGAGGATGAGATGATGTGGCTTAGATCAACAGTCATGATCAGATCTGCAGATTTGGATGGTTGTGAGCAAAGGTGAAGGTTGAGAGAAAGGGGGAAGGAGAAGACAAGTGTCACTCATCTCACCTTGACTAGGTTGTTGACTAAGGGAATATAGGAATGGTTGGAGAAGATTTAGGCATGATAGAACAAGTGGACTCAAGTCCTTCCTAAGATGTAGGGGGTGTTGGAGAGAATATAGGAAATGGTTATGAAATATGTGTACGTACACAATATTCATTAAATTTGGAGGTTGGAGATAAATGATGAATTAATATTTAAGAAATATTAATATCCTTAGCCACATGTTTGATGAGTTGGCAAAGGGAAGATGAAGTGGAGATGGAGGGTGAGTTGGGTAAGGGATTTAAATAATTTAGAGGAATTATTTAATATTTGAGACTATAGGATAGGAGAATAACTATTAAATATTAGATATTTAATTGTTTGGAGAAGATAATTAAATGTTAGATATTTAATTAAATTGGAGGAGATAATTAAATATTAGATATTTAATTAATAGAAAGACATGAAAATGAATTAAATAAATTAATCATTTCAAATTAACTATTTAATAGAAGAATAAACATTAAATAAATATATAATAGTTATTTAATCACTCATAGCCAATTTTATGTGTATACATTTTTGCCCCTCTTTGAAATGATGTCGAGATAACATTGTTTCAAAGATTAAATCAAGTCTCTTGATAATGCGCCTGACGAAGATTAAAAATCCTGATTGTGTGCCCCTCGGGAGATTAATCGTGAAATTGTTGAAAACTTTGGTTTGAATGGTTGATCTCATGATAATTGATAAAAATGATGTCAAGTAAATTCATTTGTAAAAAACAAATTAAATTGCCCCATTGAGTAGCATTAATTACTCTTCAAATAGTAAATATAAAATTAACCAAGGCTAATTTTAACTTCATTGTTATCCTTGTCAGCTTTGTGAAGAAAATATTCTTGGTGAGGTGGCGAAATGATGATTCTTGTGGAGAACCATCATTTTTAGCCTGTTCGATGATATCAGTGACCTCCCAAGTATGGCTATCTAGTATGTATCTTATCCTGAGCTTTGTTTTCAACTTCTTGTGCAACTTTTCATGTTTTAGGCACGTTTTTGAAATTTTTGAATTTTTGAATTTTTTTCAGCATTAGGTTAGCGCATTTGCATTTTGATTTAGTGCATATGTTTGTAGGGTTAGCGCATATGCTTTTGTGTAGTGCTTTTTCTCAATAGGATAGCGCAAATGTTGTAGTTTAGCACTTTTGCTCAATAGGATAGCGCAAATGCTCAAAATTGATGTTTTTGATAAGTGCAAAAGCTAAAATCACTTTGATGATTAGATTTAACGTGTTTGATGCGCATGTATGATGAGTAGGGACCTGGTTGATTTATGTTTGATTGATTGATTGATTGATTGGTTGATTGATTGATTGGTTGATTGATTGATTGATTGATTGACTGATTGATTGATTGACTGATTGATTGATTGATTGATTGAGTAGCTCTAAGAAACTGATTTAGTTTCTGATGTAAGAGCTTAGCAGAGTTTTGATTGAACTCAATGATTGATAGAAAACCATGATTGATAGGTTTTAAAATGATTTGATATCTTAATTTGCTGCAATTTGATTTGATAAATTTGATAGCATAAGTTGGCTTGAGTTTGATTTGATAGATTGATAGAGTAGGTTGCTTGAGTTTGATTTGATAGATAGATAGATAGTTGCTGATTGATTTGATAGATAGATAGCTGATGATTGATTTGATAGATAGATAGATGATGATTGATTTGATTCTCTTGATAAATAGGAGAAAATTGATGTTCTCCAGTGTCGGGAGAAATTATTGGTAGTACATCATTTAGTGCCAGAGATGACACAGGCTGAGGTTAGACATATAGATGCTTATGGTTTACGTCATCTATTGTATATTCCTAAGATTACGCATAATAGAGGATTGTTGACGACATTAGCCGAGAGATGGCACAGTGAGCATAACACTTTCCACTTGCCCACTAGTGAGATTAGTGTGACACTCGAGGATGTGTATAGGATTCTGCACATCCCAATGACTAGCGAGTTAGTGCAATATGATTTTTAGGATCGTGTTGGGATAGAGGCTTGCAAAGACATGTTTGCTGATGATAACATTGCTAGAGGAGAGATCCAATGGGAGGATATGGTGATATATTATGAGACTCTTCCTGTGATTCTTGTGGTTTGATTGGAGGATTTATTTGTCCTGATAGGCGATCATGAGGTTTTGTTGTTGGATGGGGTGAGATTCTCTTGATTATGATGCAACATCATACTCAATATGCTTGGGGTGTTTGCATGCTTGCACATTTATATCATGATCTTCATCAAGTGGTGTATGATGAGAGTGCTAGTTTGTCTACAGGATGCACTTTATTGCAGATATGGTGCTGGGAGCACATTGCTATTACTCAGCCTATCCATCACAAAGTTAGTGGAGAGAGGTAGCCATATGTGTATTTTTATGTAGGTATCCTTACTCAGCATAAGCTGGGTAAGATGGAGTATTGGCGTTGGGTGCTTGATTGATCGGATAACATTACTTGGAGACCATATGTTGATTTTGAGCCATGGATGGATGATACACAAACATTACCATTTATCATACAGATTAGGTATCTCATTGGTCAGACTCCTTACATTGTTGAGCGATAGTTGATTAGTCGCATTCTTAGACAGTTTGGTATCATCCAGCCTATGCCTACTAGTGTGACGATATATGCTTGACAGTATAGAGATAGACGAGATTGGGGACCTTCCTTGTCATTTGATATTGCTCACACAGAGTTTCTTGCTACTCCAAGAGTGGATTATGATATGAGATTACACATTCTTGATCTTGGGGTTACTGCAGATTATGCTTAGTATATACTAGCTCATCCATTTCCTCGTATTACGGATCCAGCAAATCCTCCTCCGAAATTAGGAGATGAGGATAATGATTCAGATGATCCAGGTGTTAGGATATGTAGACAGAGATGAGAGCTGCTCAGGAGGCTAGGGGAGATGGAGATGAGGGTGGGGATGGAGGTGGTGGTGGTAGGAGACCTAGACGAAGGGGAGGTCGATTGAGAGTCTATGGAGGACCATCTGGACCAGTTGGAAAGATTGGGAGACCACGTCCTATGGGTGGGAGAGATGTTGGATGGATTGGGAGGGAGCATGGTAGGTTAGGTATGAGATCACTGAGAGGGTTGCCTTTGATAGGAGGAGGTAGGGTGACTGGACTAGATGGGGGTTGCGGGAGAGGCATTGATTTTGGATAGATTTAGCCAGACCCTAGGGTTATTACAGCTCATGGTGGAGATGATGAGGATCCTAAGGATCATGTTCCCCTTATTAGATGATGGATTGTGAGAGCTACTTGGATGGAGATTCCAGCAGTTAGACAGAGTGGTAGTGAGGAGGGGATTGGGGTTCATGCACCACAGTAGGATTTTCCATTGCAGGATGCACCAGAGCATGATATGCCAGAGTAGGAGACTATTGATGGTCTTAGAGAATAGATTGATCAGCTTCAAGCATAGGTGCAGACTCTTATTGTTGAGAGAGATAGAGCTGTTAGGAGACAATAGGATACTCAGGGCCTTCTTGATCATATTCAGTAGGTTGGATCAGGTACTCTCCCAGCTGACACTATTAGAGCATTAGTTCGGGCTAGGAAGGAGACTTCCCACTAGTGACGATGATATGAGGAGGTAGTTGCAGAGAGCTAGAGAGCAGGTAGTTATCATACCACTGTGTTGATGGATACTAGCAGTGGTGGGGTCATGGGACCTCCTCAGAGGAGTGGTGATCATGGGAGACCGACATCTGGAGGATCTTCTCACCTACAGCCACAGAGACAGACAAAGTTAGGTGGTAGTGGTACAGGACAATCATGACTTGATTTGGAGGCACTTGTATTGTTTATCTAATATCATTGTATACTTGGACTTTTATTGTTCTATGATGATCTATATGCAGACATGGACTTTATGATGATGATCTTTATTATGCATGTTATTCTATTTGATGATGATGATGCTTTATATGATGATTATATAGATGATGATATTTATGCATGTTACTCTTTTTGATGATGGTGATGCTTTATATGATGATGCAATGATAAATGCTTTTGTTGATTTTCAATTTTGATGATATTGGATGCAAATGAAAATGATTACTAACTTAAATGATATGTAAATGATGCAAATTCAATGATCTATATGGAAATGCAAATGAATGATTGCTTTAATGCTTATGATGATTCAAATGATCTATATGAAATGTTTTTGATTTTATATGTAATGTTCATGGATATAAGTGTAAAGATGCAACTAAATGATCATTAATGGAATGATAATGCAAATAATAATGATGATACACTACATGATGAATGAAATGCACTTAATTGAATACAAATTAATGCAATTGATGAAATGCAACTAAATGAAATGAATGATGATTAAAATGATGATAAAAATGAATGCACCTACAATGATCAAATGCAAATTGTTTTTGTTTGTCCAAGTATACTCAATCTCTATTTATGACTCTTGATTTGTTAATGAAATGAAATTCTTATAATGTAACTGACCATGAATGCTTATAATGCAGATGAATAATGAGCTAATGAAATGATCTAACTAAAAATGATACTGCCATTCTTCATATGCGATCTTTGTAACAGTGCTTTGATTTCATCATTGAGCTTTAAAATGTTGTAATAAAATAAAAGCAACTTGACATAATGATTCAAGATGACCTAAGTATTCCTTACATGGATTTTGATATAGCAAGTTAATACAAGTAACTTAATTTAATGGATCAAGCTGACCTGAGTATTTCTTGCAGAACAGACAAGGATTATCTCTTTTCATGCATGACTTG